>NC_080410.1:26323457-26626487 GCF_030265065.1 Corythoichthys intestinalis | reverse complement strand
TCACCAACATGCAATCATGTGATGCATACTGTTAGCCCGTTTTAAAAATCCGTCTGCCATCGAAGGTTGGAAAAGGACAGCTAAGTCAGAGCGCAACAATTTGGTGAACTTTATCTGAATCTGAACCACACAACAATGGCATTTAGGCAGCAGCACTTGGGGAGTAATTGTCACGAACTGGGAAGATTGAACTCTGAGGGTTGTTGGAATTAAATGTAAATTAGGGCTAGGCAATCAAAACATTTCCATATCACCCGCTCCCAATTATTATCAAGTTGTACTGAAAAGTTGAGGAGCTACAGAGTAGTTTAGCTATTTATAAACTTCAAACTTAAACAAGAAGCACTCAATGATCTCAAATAAACAGCAATTTTCATTAATGTGTAAAAGGATTCTTCTATTGTGTATTAGGACTAAGCTAAATGGTTTTGAAAAATAGGCCGGTTATGTCATAAACAGCTCGAAACTATCAACACTGGACTCATTTCAAGGGACATTTTGCACTCGGCCAAACTAATAAGGCTACATTTCTTTGATTTAATGTCAGTTATCACCAAAATCAACCTCAGTTTGTTCACAATTAATGATCAATATCATATAATAGGCCCAGCCCTAACCTGAATAGACAAATGTAAAACGGTAAGAAGCACAAGTTTTTAAGAACATAATGGAAAAACAAGCAGTGTTTTGATTAGAACTGCATTATAATTGGACATGAACAGTGTCAAAGTCACATTGGTTGTCAGTGTTCAGTAACATCATCTCCAAAGGGTAAATGACAAAATAGCTGCAGAATTCTGCTTCAGCGTTCAAATATGCTGCCCACAATGAACAACATCTTTTGCTCCAAACAGTAAGAAGCAATGGCAGGAATAGTTTCTAGCGACAGTACATCATTTATTTTGACAGGGAGGCAGCCTCTCCCAATCAAAATGGAATGAACATCTATCACTGTCAATGGCAAATATGGATGGAAAAAAAAAAAAAAAAATCCTTTACCTCCACAACATTGGTTCATGTTTAGACAACACACCACCTCCTTCCAAACATAACACTTTTAAGAAAACGCTAGCATAAAAAGAAAAAAAATGCATGGGAACTTAACTGCATCCATCCCCAAAAAACAAATTAGAAAACCTAACACTACCTCTTTTTAACATGTAGTGTCTATATAAGTTAGCTACCGAAACTAAAACTGCAGTCACCTTGATGACAGCATGGAATGTGCTAATATAACACTACTAGGCAAGCTATAATTTACACAACGACCTTTTTGACACTTCACTTGTTTCCTCTGCAAGTAAAATACAGCAGACAGCAGCTTTGAAGAAAAAAAAAAACATGCTTGCAAGACAGCGAGTGGAGAGGCTTGGTACAAAACAACAATGCAGATACAACAGAGCCTCTGTAGTCTTGGATCAAGGAAAACGTCACCACGACTATGTAACATCGACTTCTGTGTTAGCCTTTAAGTGCAGGTGTGTGCCATGCAAGTTGAAATACAAAACATCAGAGGAACCGTTACCCAAAGAAAAAACATTTAAGACAAGTTTGGCCCTTGAAGGACTGAAATGGCGCTGATAGGGGAGAAAAAAAAAAAAAAAAGATTCCTCACCCCTGTAGGATTAACTTTGCTGCTGAACCTCAACAGCATGCATGTTCACCAGGCTCATCCACCCACAAAAATGTTCATACCCGTAAAGGAATATTAGTGGCACGCGGAACTATTACCATAACAGATCCTAAAAAATTGTTTTTTAAATTTGGTTTTATTTTTGAGGATAAAGTATTCAAGGTTTACAGTGGACCCTCACAACGAGTGGGATGGCTCTCTATTATGCACCATCAAATCCAAACCAATCCATTGTATTCAGGATTAAGGTGAAAATATATATATGGCGGAAAACACAGACAAAACAGAAAAAGCAGTTTCTGCTCTTTAAAATAAACTGCTGTATTTTAAGCGAAAAGAACTGATGTGTTTGATAGAACAATATGTCTATATGCTGCCAAAAGATTCATGGCGCAATAAGTCCCCAAACTATTTTTAATTGATCACTTTTACCCTGGAAACCCCAGTTTAAAGACATCGCGCAACCGCTTTTGTTTCAACCCAGCCATAAAACGAATTATATTTTTCAAAATGTCCGTCATTTTTAGCTTAGAATCGTTAATTGATGTAAAATGTTTCGTTTAAAAAAAAAAAAAAAAAAAAAGACGTTAAAAATTATTCACGCACATATTTTAAACTTTTAATTACGTCACAATGAAAAAAATGGTGTCTGCAAAAAAGTCACGGATATCTACTTCAAAAACTATCGCTTGATTGTTTTTTTTTGTTACGGTCGCATTTTCTCTGATATGTTAGATGATAAATAATCCATCCAAACAAAGAAAAATGGAAAAACAACGTTTAAGAGGGTAAATATATGAAAAAGAAAATTTCGACCACTCCTTGATGTCTGCTATTTCTGTATCGCGACCCTCGTTATATTACCGTGTATCACCCATAAAATCCCAGCTGTGGCCATTCACAGCTGTGTCTTGACGCTCAGTGGTACATGCTAAATGGAGTTTTTGGTTCAAAACAAGTACGCAATAATATCTCGTTAAAGTCATGGCGTCTTTAATTCTGCTCTTTCATGCTCTCAACTCCAGATAGGTTTTCGCTGTTTTTTTATTTTTTTTAAAAAATGCCCTCCTGTTCTTCCCCCAGAGAGTTGAGATTTTAAGCTTTCCAATGATGTATCACACATGCATATCGGACAATTTTGAAAGTTGGCCAAATTGGGGGTGTCAGAGCGGAACTTCAAGTCACCTGAGTGTTTTCCGCCATATAAACACAATATTTAAAAAAGGGTAACACTACGAGGATAACACATCTTAAGAGAATACACTTTTTAGATGAAATTATCCTCTGGTCAAACCACAGAGGTTGTGACTAAGTATTCCTTCACATGCTAACATATTCCAGCATCTTAGGAAGCGTTCTTGTCACGCTTGTATTAGGAGTCCTTATTATCCGATTTATGAACTTTTTAAGATACAAAACATCCTCCGGCTTGCTTTTTATCAGCAGCTGCTTGCAAATATTTGCCTAACGAGCACTAGCTATAGTGGCAGTGAAGTTCACAAGCAGCAGCAGTTTGGCACATCGTCAACAATTCCTGAAATGACTGAATTGCTTGAAATGAAGTAGTGTTCAATATAAAATTTGTTTAGCCACTAGCTAAACTGCCGTTAATAGGGCAAAAAAAAGGCATCAATGTCAGAATATCACCTATCTGAACACAATTGGCAGCAAGACACGTAGTGCATTCAACAATACAGAGTCATGTACTCTTTATCCTCTGTGAAAAATGACTTGTATCTTAAGAGATGTCTACTTCTGTTTTCTATAGTACATTAGTGTAGAACGCTTTTTGAAAATTGTTAAATTCAGGGTACCACTGTATACTTCGACTAAAAATGTATGACATTTTAATCATGTAACATTAGCACTTTAATTTAAAATCCTGAATAATGTTAAAGTTTTCTCAAGATTTTTTCTCTCTTGCCAAGGTGTATTTAAAATTCCTTCACGGGTGGGAAGCAAAGGAAGACAAGATTAAAGAAAAAAAAAGGAAAATAAACACTTCATTGCTTGTTTTCACCACTGAGAATATTTGTCAGGAAAGTCTCTCCCAATGACAAAATAACAAACAGCATGAGTATACAGTATCGTGAATTAAAAAAAAAAAAAAATGTGCAGAGTTTCCAAGTAGTGAATACACACATACAAGTCCATCGTGTTCGGTTTGTCCCGTGCAGCTCACACACGTCCGACCTTGGCGTCCCCGATGGCGCCCCACACGTCGAAGACGAACTCGTCTGGGAAGGCGAAGTCACCCAGCGTCTCATCTAGAGCCTCGGCAAACTCGTCGGGGTTCTTTTTGTCTTTTCCCAGCTCCACCATGGTAGCCGCTGGATGGAATAGATGAGAAGGGAATAAACAAGTCAGTCCATTTTTAACTGGGGCCCACTGTCAAAAATGGATAGGACTTCAAATATCCAAAGAAATTCTGGCTTGTTACATACCCAGCTCACTGTCTCGGATGCCCATGTAGCTTTCCAACAAGTCATCAACCTTTTCAATGGCTTTTTCCTCAAAAGCAGAGGGCTGAGGTGGGTGACAAAACAAAACATGACAAACTATAGATTCGTCATTTAGACATGAATCCGCTGAATCCACAAGCTCACCACTTCCTCTACGGTAGCTGGACCCTTGGAGCGTAGCCGCAATGTTCCCCTGCCGGTGCCCAGCTGGACACCTGACGATGACCTGGAACCCCCGGACCGCTGACTTATCATATCTGCACACAGCCAGGGGACAGTCATGGATAGAAGACACCAATGCTACGCATTATGACAATGTACATAGCTAAAACAATAGTAAAAATATGTATCATCATAAATTCCTTCTAACATTATTCATTATCGTCAATTTTAATCATATTACGAAGATACGCTGTACTGAACTCTACAGTGCTGATATTTCTATGATGCAGAACCACCACTAGATGTCCCTATACCAGCAAGTCGTGGGTGTGATAAATCAACACAAAACAAACATGTGGTGCCTAAATCAAACGCAGTTAACTCACTGGCACCAATTGAAGGCGATAAAAATCCAGTCAATTTGAACAGGAATAGCTGGCAGTGAATGATGTTTCAGTGCCATTGACAGTGGCAGACGTACAATACATACTGGTCCTTCTAAAAAAAAAAAAATTTGCGTATTGTGATAAAGTTTATTATTTTCTGTAACGTACTGATAAACATTAGACTTTCATATGTTTTGGATTCATTACACACAAATGAAGTAGTTCAAGTTTTTTATTGTTTTAATATTGATGATTTTGGCAAAAAAGTCAAGAAAAACCAAAAATCCCTATCTCAGAAAATTAGCATATCATGAAAAGGTACTCTAAAGAAGCTACTAACCTAATCATCTGAATCAACGAATTAACTCAAAACACCTGCGAAAGATTCCTGAGGCTTTTAAAAACTCCCAGCCTGGTTCGTTACTCAAAACCGCAATCATAGGCAAGACTGCCGACCTGACTGCTGTCCAGAAGGCCATCATTGACACCCTCAAGCAAGAGGAGAGGACACAGAAAGAAATTTCTGAGCAAATAGGCTGTTCCCAGAGTACTGTATCAAGGCACCTCAGTGGGAAGTCTGTGGGAAGGAAAAAGTGTGGCAGGAAACGCTGCACAACCAGAAGAGGTGTCCGCACCCTGAAAAAGATAGTGGAGAAGGGCCTATTCCAGACCTTGGGGGACCTGCAGAAACAGTGGACTGAGTCTGGAGTAGAAACATCCAGAGCCACCGTGCACAGGCGTGTGCTGGAAATGGGCTACAGGTGCTGCATTCCCCAGGTCAAGCCACTTTTGAACCTGAAACAGCGGCAGAAGCGCCTGACCTGGGCTACAGAGAAGCAGCACTGGACTGTTGCTCAGTGGCCGAAAGTACTTTTTTCAGATGAAAGCAACTTTTGCATGTGATTCGGAACTCAAGGTGCCAGAGTTTGTAGGAAGAGTGGGGAGAAAGAAATTCCAAAATGCCTGAAGTCCACAGGCTGATTGCCTCCATGCCACGCCGCATTGAAGCAGTCATTTCTGCAAAAGGATTCCCGACCAAGTATTGAGTGCATAACTGATATAATTGAAGGTTGACTTTTTTTGTATTAAAAAACACTTTTTTGTATTAGTCGGATGAAATATGCCAATTTTCTTAGATAGGGATTTTTAGTTTTTCTAGTTTTTCTTGACTTTTTTGCCAAAAATCAATATTACGACAATAAAAGGCTTGAACTACTTCAGTTGTGTAAAGAATCTACTATATATGAAAGTCTAATGTTTATCAGTACATTACATACAATAATGAACTTTATCACAATATGCTAATTTTTTTAGAAGGACTAGTATAGACTAGGGCAGTGGTCCCCAACCTTTTTTTCCACGGAACAGCAATGTGTGACAGAAAATGCCGGTAAATATAAAATAACACGTCGAGGCTAAAAACGAATCTTAAGTGCAGGGAAAATGTCACTCACCATACACTAAATCAACATTTTTTTAACAGCAGCCGTTCCTCAAAGTTGTCGGCAAATACCCGTGGTCAAAAGCATAATGAGTCCTTCTCCAATCGTGAAAGGTTTCTTAGCTTTAGCAATACGGTTCGCCATTAGTTATGATGCTCTCAGTGCACCCGCGTTCGTTGCCTCGTTTGATAGCTTTTAGCCACATATTACACAGAATGGACTTGGTTGCAGGCTCCTCTTCTGGCTCAACAGGTGGCCTTTTCTCTGTGAAAAAGCTGTCCAAAGACATCGCCGCCCACAGCAAACAGCCATCAGCAGCTAAAGTTACTGTTTAAACTGACTGGCGCTGGGCTGCTATAGGTGTGCAAACACCCTAGTAATTGCGGCCAACCACTAGATGGCGACCTATACAAATCTTTACTCAGATTAATCTATAGAGTAGACAGGGATATTGATGTGTCACCCACAGGCCAGATTGAAGTCATTAATAAATCATTTACGTATTTCTCTGCGGCCCGGTAGCAAATGCGCCACGGTCCCCGGTCCGCGGCCCCTTGGTTGGGGACCACTGGACTAAGAGTCTCCCAGTCCAAATGGAGTGGACATCCGTCGCTGTCAATGCGTGTGTTCAATGAAAATATCTTCCTTTCACGAACTACCACAACGCATACTCAGAATAATATACTAACACTGGTGCTAATTTTTTTTTTTTTTTAAATGTAATAAATTGAAAAAATAAAGTGAATTTTTTGTCTCCATCTCAGTCACCAGCAGTTAATGAAAAATTCTAGTACTACATTAGAAAATACTCAGCAACCCAGTTTTTTTAAACGTTTTTTTTTTTACCTCCATCAAATACTTAAATATACCAAATCGAGATAAAATTATCCTTATCGGGATTCCCCCTCCATCTCCCAGCACTAGAGACACATCAAAGACAAATGGGATGACAGGGCACCCTACCAAAGGCTTTGAGCGGCTCCACCAGCTTGATGGTAAAATCCTTCCCCTTGGGCAGCTCCTTGAGCATCTTGGCCACCTCGTAGTGTCTACAGCCAATCAGGCGATGGCCGTTGATAGACTCAATCATGTCGCCCACGTTGATCACCTGGATCTGATGGATGATGCTGCCCTCGCGGATTCGCTGGAGGGGAAAAAAAGTTAACTTGGTGGTTTGTTAAGTCTGCTTCACCGCAACTTTTCCAAAGTGACTCACTTTAATGAAAGCATAACCGGCTCCGTTGTCAGTAATTGTGAGGCCAAGCGCATCTTCCCCTTTGAACACTTCAATTTCCTTCTTTTGGCCTTTAACATGGGCAAATATAAAGTCTTCTAAGCCAATCTGGCCTCCCAGCAGTTTGTCCATGTCCACCTTGTGAGTGTTCAATGTGCAAAACATCACCTGTGGGGAAAGGGGTGGTTTACGTCGCACAGGTCTTGAAAGCGTCCTCCGTATGGAAACTCACCTCAGCCGACGGGATCCCGAAGGCTTCACCAATCTTGGCGTAGAGCTCCCGCACGTTGCTGAAGCCCTCGATGCGTCCGGTGGGGCTTCCGTGTGCCAGTTGCGTATGGAAGATGAGTCGTGGCCGCATGCTGCTTGGCGGGGGAGGCAACCCCTCTGAGGCGGCGCCCTCACCGAGGCCCACCACGACCCCTCCGTCCAAACCCTCCACGTTTAGCCCGGTGCGGATGGGTTCAGCTTCCTCATTCTCCACCAATGGCGAAGCCTTCTTCCTTCTTCCCAAACCCAGCGGCATAGTAGTCTTTCTGGGGGGCGTATTGTCCAAACAGCGGTGGTCCTAGGAGCAGATGTGTTGGGGGTCTATGTCACAGTGAGACTTAAGTGCTTCAGACGAGCTCGAGAGCTGTCTTAAAAGTCCAGGGTGTGGATCCACAAATCCACACATCAGAGAAGTAGAACAGTCCAGTCCAGTAGGGGTGCCGTGTGTCGTCGTCAGCTACAGAAAAAAAAAATGGAAGTAACGCGGAACAAGTTCACTTTGGTGCATAAACACTCCAAAGGCACCTTAGGCTGCTGTGCGAGTATTATATTTTCCTTTTTTGGAGTCACAATTAGCTGCGAGTTTCACACCTGTCTTGTCAGTTAGCACGCTAACTAGCAGGCGTAGCGAAAATTCCCGAAAAAACGCCAAAACAGACTTGTGATTTAAATAAAACGACGTGTGTTAAAACTGAAGTCCTTATTAAACTAAGCAATTTAATGTTTAATTGTGAGCTCAAGCTGGACACACACGACACGGCAGTCAAGTCTTACCCGAGTTTTTAGCCAAATGCTATTAGCCAGTCACCTTAACAGGAAGTTCCTGTTATGAAGTTGTCCACAAAATAAGAGTTTAACAACCCTCCGGTCACTCTTAGTTGTGCCCAATGGGGTTTAAAAGCGACGAATAGGCAAAAAATATGTAGTTTTTGTGTTGGTATGCCGCAGTGAATAGCTAGCCTTTTAGCTTTCCAGCCCTGTCAGGGGTGGAGCCATGACGCGTTCAAGTTCACTTTGGAAATACGATGCATGACTAATTTCAATATTTTTACGAGGGTCACGACTCACGACACGTCAAAGTTTTAATAATGATTCGTGTAGTTAAGCAAGCATAAATACTTGAGTGCACCAGGTTTAACATAGGGTATGTCCTTCCGGAAACACTTTTTTAAAGCAACAAAAAAAAAAACAAAAACAAAAAAAAAAAAAAAGCCCACACCAATCAACTGTTTATGTTTTGCCGGCGTAAATTTTGCTACACTGGCAAAGTCATTATTCTTCATCTGAGGTTGTTTTTGTGTGGGTGGAATCAAAGGAGCCAAGGGTGCCACTGCATCTGCTCCAGAGTGGCTCGCTGATCCATGTCTGATGTCAAGCAGATCCATAAGAAGTCTTTGCAATCTGAGAGGAAACACAGTTTTCTGTTAGCTGCAATGGCGGGGACAAAACATACAGCAGTAGGCATTTTGAAATATTTTAGGTGCCAGTGTACTTCAAGGTGGCAGAAAGTGATTGACTACCACTGACAAAAGCAATGGTGTCATTGGACAAAGCTCCATCTGTGCCATGAAGAATTACAGTGAGGCAAATAAGTATATAGTCAACTACTAATTGTGCAAGTTCTCCCACTTGAAAATATTAGCGAGGCCTGTAATTGTCAACGTGGGTAAACCTCAACCATGAGAGACAGAATGTGGGGGGAGAAAACAGAAAATCACATTGTTTGATTTTTAAAGAATTTATTTGCAAATCATGGTGGAAAATAGGTATTTGGTCAATATCAAAAGTTCATATCAATACTTTGTTATGCACCCTTTGTTGGCAATAACGGAGGCCAAACGTTTTCTGTAACTCTTCACAAGCTTTTCACACACTGTTGCTGGTATTTTGGCCCATTCCTCCATGCATGTCTCCTCTAGAGCAGTGATGTTTTGGGGCTGTCGTTGGGCAACATGGACTTTCAACTCCCTCCACAGTTTTTCTATGGGGTTGAGATCTGGAGACTGGCTAGGCCACTCCAGGAACTTGAAATGCTTCTTACGAAGCCACTCCTTTGTTGCCCTGGCTGTGTGTTTGGGATCATTGTCATGCTGAAAAACCCAGCCACGTCTCATCTTCAATGTCCTTGCTGATGAAAGGAGATTTTCACTCAAAATCTCTCGATACATGGCCCCATTCATTCTTTCTTTTACACAGATCAGTCGTCCTGGTCCCTTTGCTGAAAAAAAGCCCCAAAGCATAATGTTTCTATCCCCATGCTTCACAGTGGGTATGGTGTTCTTCGGATGCAATTCAGTATTCTTTCTCCTCCAAACACGAGAACCTGTGTTTCTACCAAAAAGTTCTATTTTGGTTTCATCTGACCATAACACATTCGCCCTGTCCTCTTCTGGATCATCCAAATGCTCTCTAGCGAACCGCAGACGGGCCTGGACGTGTACTGGCTTCAGCAGGGGGACATGTCTGCCAGTGCAGGATTTGAGTCCCTGGCGGCGCATTGTGTTACTGATAGTAGCCTTTGTTACTGTGGTCCCAGCTCTCTGTAGGTCATTCACTAGGTCCCCCCTGTGTGGTTTTTGCTCACCGTTTTTGTTATCATTTTGACACCACGGGGTGAGATCTTGCATGGAGCCCCAGATCGAGGGAGATTATCAGTGGTCTTGTATGTCTTCCATTTTCTAATAATTGCTCCCACAGTTGATTTCTTGACACCAAGCGTTTTACCTATTGCAGATTCAGTCTTCCCAGCCTAGTGCAGGTCTACAATTTTGTCTCTGGTGTCCTTCGACAGCTCTTTGGTCTTGCCCATAGTGGAGTTCAGCGTGTGACTGACTGTGGTTGTGGACAGGTGTCTTTTATACCGATAATGAGTTAAAACAGGTGCCATTAACACAGGTAACGAGTGGACCCTTGTTAGACCTCTTTAGACCTCGTTTGAAGAAGTTAGACCTTTTTGACAGCCAGAAATCTTGCTTGTTTTTAGGCGACCAAATACTTATTTTCCATTCTAATTTGGAAATAAATTCTTTAAAAATCAAATAATGTCATTTTCTGTTGTTTTTTTTCCACATTCTGTCTCTCATGGTTGAGTTTTACCCATGTTGACAATTACAGGCCTCTCTAATCTTTTCAAGTCGGAGAACTTGCACGATTGGTGGTTGACTAAATACTCATTTGCCCCACTGTACATATACAGTTGTGGTCAAAAGTTTACATGCACTTGTGAAGAACATAATGTCATGGCTCTCTTGAGTTTCCAGTTATTTCTACAACTCTGATTTTTCTCCGATAGAGTGATTGGAACAGATACTTCTTTGTCACAAAAAACATTCATGAAGTTTGGTTCTTTTATGACTTTATCATGGGTTAACAGAAAAAGTGATCAAATCTGCTGGGTCAAAAATATACATACATGGATCTGAAAATGCGAATTATTGACTTGAACAAATCAGGAAAGTCACTTGAAGCCATTTCAAAGCAGCTGCAGGTCCCAAGAGCAACAGTGCAAACAATTGTTTGTAAGTATAAAGTGCATGGGACTGTTTTGTCACTGCCACGATCAGGAAGAAAACGCAAGCTATCACCTGCTGCTAAGAGAAAATTGGTCAGGAGGGTGAAGATTCAACCGAGAATCACCAAAAAGCAGATCTGCCAAGAATTAGAAGCTGCTGGAACACAGGTGTCAGTGTCCACAGTCAAGCGTGTTTTGCATCTCCATGCACTGGCTGCCGTGCAAGAAGGAAGCCCTTGCTCCAAAAGTGGCACCTTAAGGCTCGACTGAAGTTTGCTGCTGATCACATGGACAAAGATAAGACCTTCTGGAGGAAAGTTCTGTGGTCGGACGAAACAAAAATCGAGCTGTTTGGCCACAATGCCCAGCAATATGTTTGGAGGAGAAAAGGTGAGGCCTTTAACCCCAAGTACACCATGCCTACCGTCAAGCACGGTGGTGGTAGTATTATGCTGTGGGGCTGTTTTGCTGCCAATGGAACTGGTGCTTTACAGAGAGTAAATGGGATAATGAAGAAGGAGGATTACCTTCAAATTCTTCAAGATAACCTAACGTCATCAGCCCGAAGATTGGGTCTTGGGCGCAGTTGGGTGTTCCAACACGACAATGACCCCAAACACACATCAAAAGTGGTAATGGAATGGCTAAATCAGGCTAGAATTGAGGTTTTCGAATGGCCTTCCCAAACCCCATTGAAAACTTGTGGACAATGCTGATGAAACAAGTCCATGTCAGAAAGCCATCAAATTTAACTGAACTGCACCAATTCTGTCAAGAGGAGTGGTCAAAGATTCTACCAAAAGCGCCTAATTGAAGTGAAAATGGCCAAGGGACATGTTACCAAATATTAGCGTTGCTGTATGTATATTTTTGACCCAGCAGATTTGATCACTTTTTTCTGTTCACCCATAATAAAGTCATAAAAGAACCAAACTTCATGAATGTTTTTTGTGATAAAGAAGTATCTGTTCCAATCACTCTATCAGAGAAAAATCAGAGTTGTAGAAATAACTGGAAACTCAAGAGAGCCATGACATTATGTTCTTCACAAGTGTATGTAAACTTTTGACCACAACTGTATGTAACATGAGGGTGAAAATAGTTTTTACCTTGTGACAGCACCCGGTTCAACGTGAGCCCCTTGAAAAGGAACATTAGGGTGTCAAACCGTTCGGTTCCATCCAACAACTCAAAGAGCAGTGCCCCCAGTTGCCATACAGTGGCCGGGCCGGCCTTGTACGGCCGCTTGAAGACGTATTCTGGTGGGGCGTACCGTAAGGTTCCTAAACACAAAACATTTAAGAATGGCAGGAGCGATACGATCATTTTTCCACACCATTTGAACAAGAAACCATCTTTACCGGCATATTCTCGATACGGCTCTTCGTTTACGAAGCAGCTGCAGCCGAAATCTATCAGGCGCACTCTGGGGAGACTAAAGGTGGCCTCCAGAAGGATGTTCCTCTGCTTCAGGTCCCGATGGAAGACGTTGACGGCGTGCATTTTGATGGCAGCGTCCACCAGCTGCTTCATTATGTTCTGGAAAACACAAAGACACATTTGGGAACTGAGTTTCCTTTGTTGAATTCTTGGATCTAATTGACTGCGATGGACGTCCAATCCATTTTGATATTTTGCTAGTCAAAATGGATTGGACGTCTATCACCATCAATGGTTGACTGCTAAAGTTAGGATTTCAAAATTCTTTACCCTTGCTTCATACTCCTCCAAGGGCCCAAGTTTGTATTTCGTTCTGAACGTGAAGAGGTCCACAGATGGTACCGGTCTCTCCATGACTAGAACCAGCTCCTTTTCCATGTCATACGTGTCCAACAGGAGGACTACTGCCGAGGACCCATCCGCGTTCTTTAATGAGGACGCTTGGAGCATGAGCCAAGCTTCTAAGGGAACCTTCTGGATCTTTCCATTTATGTACTATAGAATGGGAAACACAAAGTAGTCGACTATCTAAACATATGCATTAACCCCCCAAACATACACAGAGATTAAGGGGAGCCGGAAATGTCATTGCTTGTAATTGACTTTCCAATATGAGTTTAAAATTAAGACTTTGCCGGTAAAATGTAAAATATTTTTATAATGGGTCGAAAATAATTTTCAAACAGATCATGTGACAAGCACCTTAGAGGTGGTCATTTGCTTTGCTTAGCCAAAACCACCTGAGGACAGAAGAAACAAGATGGATGTACGTACGTATTTTTTTTTACTACTAAGCGAGAGCCAAGAATTGAAGATGTGGACCGTGAAACGCAAAACGGTGAGCAGAGTTTAGGTTTGTCCCACCAAAGATGCTAATTGTACAACAAAGCCACAACAATATTCAATGGCAGCCTGATTTAGAATTCCCCTAAAAAGTGACGGGAAACAAAAAATGCTCATTTTCAATGTATGATTACAAATACTCCTAGCTGGAATATTAAGTCAAAAAGGATGCCGTCTCCTGTCTTGCCTGCCGCCATTTTCAAACTTATCATGGTGAGGATTCCTTTTGCAAGGGTGTGAGCAACTAGAAAAACTTGGCATTAAATTGGATATCTCCGCGGAACGCAAAAATCAGCGTCTACGTCTCCACAGAAAAACACACTCACAGAGCTGGGATGCCCGTATTTACGAGCATGGGCTAAGCTACTAACCGGGATATATATTGTAATTTTATTGCTGACACCGCATTTCGGGGTCATCAACATGTTTAGCCCCCTACCCCCAACCACCCCCCACACCCCCACAAAAGTCAAACTCTGCCTATGCACCCAAAGGCCAAAATGAGATGTCCACATACGTGGATGCCAGGTCTATGTGAACATACTCACCAAAAAGACGCTCTCCACTTTTTCAATGGGGATGTATTTTATAGCCACCTAAAAATAGAATAGTATGTTAAATATATGCATTTACATTTGTGTTTGCTTGACATTGTGGTTAAGACTTACAGGAAAACAGTCACTTTTCCTGTAACCAGCATAGACGGATCCAAAGCCCCCTTCCCCGAGCTTCTCCAGCTGCTGATACTTCTGCGCGAACAAGGCTAGGAACAAATATCAGGTTTGGCAATTTGATTTAGGAGAAATTGGACAAGGACAAGAGAAAGACTTTTGGGAGTAGGGACTTGATCACAGTCAACCACAGTCAAGTTTCATCCAGACATTGAATTTAATAAGGTTAAGAACGTACACGAACTTCAACAGCCCGATCTTACCTCTGGTAGTGTCAGGCTGTTGTAAGGCAGCCGGGCAGCATGGGCATGCGGTCGGGAGGGCGACAGGGGCTTTCTGGGGGGTGGTCTTAATGGTCTGTTTGCTTTGCTTCTGGGCTTCTGCTTTGGTGCTGGACTTTCTCTTGGTGGTCAGTTTGGTTAGCAGAGCTTTAACGGACACTTCGGTCACTTCCACCTGCGGCTTCTTGGGCCCAACGGCCACTTCGGGTTTAGCGCTGTATTTGGTGTTCAGAACTTTAGCTAGCAGGGCCTTGACGGATAATTCGGTGGTGGGTTCTTTGGCCAGGGGATCCTGTTTGGTGTTGGACTTGCGTCTGGGCCTTTTGGCCGGCGTCGGCTGGGCTGAGACCTCAACCTTGTCCACGCGTTGCTCCTTAGCAAGCGGGGGCGACTCTTGTTTAATTGCCGCTTTACGTTTACTAGTCCTTTTAACCTGCGGTACATTCGCCGGCGCAGCAGCGGCTTCCACTTTGGGCACCTTGGAGACCGTCTCCTGTTTCGGGGTGGGTTGGCACTTGGTTCTTTTGACCGGCGCCACCTTCTGGGACGTCCCGGCGGTCTGCGCCACTTCCAACGCTGGCTGTTTGGATTCACCAACAATGGAAAGGGTCCCGCAAAACTTTCTCACGGGCGTGGCTCGGTTTCTGACGGTCTTTTTGTCAGGTTTCAACAGCACGCAGCCTTCCATAAAGGGGGTGAAGTTTCTTTTATCCGTCACTAATTGGAGAGAAATCGTAAACACAATGGCGCTTTAAGAAAACAAATGAATTTCTTTTTGTGGCCATCCTCATGACTCAATTTTTTTTTTCTTTTTTTTTTTTTAAATCACGTTTTGTGAAGTGTATTTATTTTAATCGTGGTAATAACCAGCAATGAGCAAATTACCTAATGCGGTTGTGGTTACTAATTGTGACACAAAAACATCAAAGCAGAACAATAAGGTGCTTCGAAAATAAAATCAAAACTGCTAGGTCACAGACTACTGTAGTCCACACTTCATATTGAAGTTTTTACCTTTTAATGACATTCACGTATTTTTTTTAAAAATGAAAATGTCAGTTTGCAAAATAAAAATAACACTCTCGCCTACCTGAACTGTAACTTATTGGTGTACCATGAAGTGTGCAGCTATGTTAATGTCCTATTGTCTGTGATAGACATCAAATCCATTTCAATTAAATAGCAGTGGGTGAGTTAGTAATATAACTTTTTTTGCATAACTCACAAAACATCATTTCAAGACTTGGTTTTACTCAGTGTGACCAATTAACCAAAAAATATTTATATTCTGTTATACTTCGATATTACTTGACTGTACACCCTAAATTGCTTCATGTCCTTAACCCTTTCAGGAATTAATTGTGATTTTTTTTTTCTTACGTTTTTAATTCATTTATATAGGACAGGGGTCTCGAACCACCAGCTCAGGGGCCAATTGTGGCCCACAGCACAATATTTTGCAGCCCCCATTTGACATCGAATTGTAGTATTAGCGTGTATTAAAAACATATATAGTGGTGCCTCTACTTAAGAATGTCTCTACGTACAGAATTTTCAGGTTACAACACACCTCAACGGGAAAATATTGCCTCTTGTTAAGAAAGAAATTTCAGGATACAAAAGGCAAAAATACAATATGGCTGGTACTTGCAGCTCCCAGAGTTTACTGAACGTAACATAGCTGCTCTACAATTGGCTATTGCCTAGCATTCCTGACATCCATTTGGCTAAGACGGACCTCCACTGTGTGTGTATGTGTGTATCCCAGCGTCCTCTTCATTTGCTCCTCGTGTTCCGACAGCTTTGCATGAGTGTATTAACTTATATTCTTTATTCTTGGTTTTTTACATTATGCACAGCTCAGATTTTATGTTTATTGTGAAATAAATAATTGTAACATGTACTTGTTACATTTTTTGATGCTTTTTTATGCATTATAAAAGATTGATGTCTAAATTTGTGGGGGAAAACACATTATAAAAGATTGATGTCTAGATTTAAGGGGAAAACACATCTCTGCTTACAGAATTTTCAAGTGAAGAAACCACTTCCAGAGTCAATTAGTTCCGTAAGTAGATGTATCACTGTATATAACAAATTTATAAATAGTAATAAATAAAAAGTTTTTTTTTTTTAAATTTTTTTTTTAAGTTAATTAGGAAAAGGCCACGAGTAATTAAAAAAATCTAATAAATTGGAACAAACTGTCCATCTGTATTTTGCTCTGGGAATTTAATGTATTTATTTATGTATTTATTGTTTTATAAATCTCTTGTGACTTCACATGGCTTAACCCTTTAGCTGCCATTGACAGAAATAGACGTCCAATCCATGTTAACTGAGAGGGGCTGGAAGGGATCGAATGATGATCGAAGAGGTGTTTTCAATATTAATTTCCCTCTTTTCCTAACAACCTCAACACGTATTCTGTGACCTAGGCTGGCAGTGAATGAGTTAAACTACGTAATAACTTAAATAGCTATCCACTGATATGACCACTGTCCCTGAAAGGGTTAAAATTAGGTTGCATTTTGCTCCATGCTTCATTTGCACAAGCAGATGAAGTTAAATGCATTCAGCGTACATTTTAACTATTTGTAATTAAAATATATATATTATTAAAAATTATTATGTCTAGAATGATGTTCTCGATTTTTCCAAACGTGATGGAATCCCTTATCGATGCAATTTTGACGGTCTCGATTTGTGGTCCATTTTTCATATGTGCAACTCACCGGTTTGGATTTTAGCTGGCACGAATTGAAAAGGCTGAAAGTTGTCCACGTTCATGTCGCCGTTGTCGCCTGCGGATTGTGCTCATTTCCCGAGTGTAAACAAGCAACCCTTTGCACATAATGCAGAGACTGTGTTTTAGAGGCTTGTACTTTGCGCGTGCTGGAGTTTAGTCATAAAGGGGCTGCGATCACAAACACGTCAAAGGCACCTATGCGGCCCCGCCTGGACTCGAACAAGGGCCCGACGGCCGTGACACAAGCTGGCGACTAAACGGTGGAAATTAAACCGGTCTGGACAAAGGCCATGAGCGCCGTCACCTTTTTCCTCGTCGTGATGGCGCTTAGGAGCTTGGCCCGATGCCGAATTGTTGACGTTCCAATCAAAGCGATCAAGTAGCAACCTGGCGCTCTATCAGAGACTCTTTTGCTCAAACGTGGGGGCTGTTGTTACAGGATGTCACCTGGCTGTCTGTTTGGGACTGGACGCGTTGTTAGATACACCTGCGCAGCAATGGAAGTCATCCACTGTCGTTGACGGCGATAAACGTCCAATCCATTTTGCCTGGGGGAGTCTTGAGTCTGGGAACTGAAACACCCAGTGATTTTTGTATGTGTTTGACAGCTATTTTAGATTAATTTTTGGGTGAAGAATGAACCAAAACTGATTTCAGTTTTTCTCAATCATGTCAAGGTTTTTTTAACTACACTGCTGGCCAAAAGTATTGGTATCCCTGCAATTCTGTCAGAAAATGCTCAGTTTCTCCCAGAAATTGATTGCAATTACAAATGCTTTGGTAGTAATATCTTCATTGATTTTGCTTGCAATGAAAAAACACAAAAAAGAATCATGTGATGCTTCTCTAATTTGTGTAATTAACAGCACCTTTTACTTACCTGTGGCACATAACAGGCGGTGGCAATAACTAAATCACACCTGCAGCCAGTTAAAATGGATTAAAGTTGACTCAACGTCTGTCCTGTGTCCTTGTGTGTACCACATTGAGCATGGAGAAAAGAAAGAAGACCAAATAATTGTCTGAGGACTTGAGAAGCAAAATTCTGAGGAAGCATGGGCAATCTCAAGGCTATAAGTCTGTCTCCAAAGACCTGAATGTTCCTGTGTCTACCATGCGCAGTGTCATCAATAAGTGTAAAGCCCATAGCACTGTAGCTAACCTCCCTAGATGTTGACGGTCTACCATGTGCAGTGTCATCAATAAGTGTAAAGCCCATAGCACTGTGGCTAACCTCCCTAGATGTGAAAAGAAAAATTGACGAGGGATTTCAACGAAGGATTGTGCGGATGGTGGATGAAGAACATCGACTAACATCCAAACAAGTTCAAGCTGTCCTGCAGTCCGAGGGTACAACAGTACCAACCCGTACTATCTGTCGGTGTCTGAATGAAAATGGACTCTATGGTAGGATACCCAGGAAGACCCCACTTCTGACCCAGAGACATAAAAAAGCCAGGCTGGACTTTGCCAAAACTTACCTGGGAAAGCCCAAAACGTTTTGGAAGAATCTTCTCTGGTCAGATAAGACAAAAGTAGAGCTTTTTGGGAAAAGGCATCAACATAGAGTTTACAGGGGAAAAAACTAGGCTTTCAAAGAAAAGAACATTGTCTCCACAGTCAAACGTGGCGGAGGTTCCCTGATGTTTTGGGGTTGCTTTGCTATCTCTGGCACTGGACTGTTTGAACGTGTGCATGGCATTATGAAGTCTGAAGACTACCAACAAATTTTGCAGCATAATGTAGGGCCCAGTGCCCCAAGCTGGGTCTCCCTCAGAGGTCATGGGTCTTCCAGCAGGACAATGACCCAAAAAACACTTCAAAAAGCACTAAAAAATGGTTTGAGAGAAAGCACTGGAGACTTCTGAAGTGGCCAGCAATGGGTCCAGACCTGAATCCAGAAGAACATGTGTGGAGAGATCTGAAATGGCAGTTTAGAGAAGGTACCCTTCAAATCGCAGAGACCTGGAGCAGTTGGCCAAAGACGACTGGTCTAAAATTCGAGCAGAGCATTGTAAGAAACTAATTGATGGATACCGGAAGCGGTTGTTCGCAGTTATTTTGTCTAAAGGTTGCGCTACCAAGTATTAGGCTGAGGGTGCCAATACTTTTGTCCGGCCCATTTTTGGAGTATTGTGTAAAATGATATTGCTTTCATTTTTTTTCATTCTGTTTTGTGTTTTTTCATTGCAATCAAAATCAATGAAGATATTACTACCAAAGCATTTGTAATTGCACTCATTTTCTGGGAGAAATTGAGCATTATCTGACAGAATTGCAGGGGTGCCAATACTTTTGGCCAGCAGTGTGTAGGAACTGTTTTCTTAAATATATAAAGGAAAAAAATGTAATAATTGTGTGCTGCATTGGCGTCATTAGGCCTTTTTACCCTTTTTCAGCTCCCTCTAAATATTCTCAAGAATATAAGTTAATATAACAAGAATATTAGTTTAAATCAATAATGATATAACCTATCATTATTAACTTAAATATGACCACAAATCTGTCAGTTTCCCCTCACTTCTTAGAGTAAGGTAGAGAGCCCCTTCAGTGGGTCATTACTCAATCCATTCCACTTGTTAATATAGAACGCCCACATTTCTGTAAATCTACTCCGCATTTTCCCTGTGACCTTGCTCGCGGTCGGTACCGGCCAGCAGCGTATGCGTGTACGTCTGACGCACACAGAGCATAGGGTGAATAGATTGATGAAGGATGGACATCAGGTTTTTCAAGAAAGTGAGTATTTATCACTGTTGGTAGTAATAACTCAAGCCCCCAGCTTATTGCAGAAAGTCCCGTGTAATTAATAAACCAATTGCTCCGTGTTTGACAAATAAAAACCTGGCTTGAACACTACGTACAATCTCTGCGCACGTCTTACCTTTCAACTTCTAATATATATTCTTGTAAGTTAATTTTATTGCTGACACTGCGTTTCGGGGTCATAAACAAGTTGTGCCCCCCTGCCCCAACAGTCAAACTCCGCCTATGACTCTTGCAAAAAGCCAGTCTTGACAAACAAAAATACAATGAATGCTGGCTATATCAACTATAAGATGTTGTAAATGCGCTTTCAAACCTGATGTGTAGTATGTATATGTATGTTTTAGCTAAAGTTTTGGGGAAACTGATTAAATATGAAACTCATGAATGCAATGTTTATTCAACACTATTATATTTATAGCCTTGGCCAGTCTTGTGCAAGTAGTAAAAACGTTGGGAAGCTGTGGAGAAAAAGTTTTGTGCTGGGGAAAAAACAGAGCAATTTTGGATCCAACATGGTAATTTTAGCTTCAAGCAGCACAAAATTACTCCAAATTTTCAAATTGTCATGTGTGCAGTTGGCCACTCAGGGCAGTAAGATATGTAGGGTTGTTCCAATCATGTTTTTTTGCTCCCGATCATTTTAGTTTGAGTATATGCCGATCCAGATATTTCCCGATCCGATTGCTTTTTTTTTGCTCCCGATTCAAATCCAGTCATTCCCGATAATTTTTCCCGATCATATAGCAATGCATTAAGAAAAAAATGAATAAAACTCGGACTAATATATATACATTCTACATACAGTACATAAGTACTGTATTTGTTTATTACGACAATAAATCCTCAAGATGGCATTTACATTATTAACATTCTTTCTATGAGAGGGATCCACGGATAGAAAGACTTGTGACTTTGTATATTGTGACTAAATATTACCATCTCGTGTATTTGTTGAGCTTTCAGTAAATTATACTGTGGCCATCCCAAATGCATGATGGGAAGTGGAACCATGACTGTGCGTCGTGCTAGCAATTGATATATCTTCTCTGCGTTGGAAAATAACTTAAGGCGCTAAGACAAAGATCAATTGCCACCTTGCTTCCCCACATTGCTTCCACTGATATTTCTATTCATAGGGAGAGGGGTTGCAAGGCTTTAGTCAATTACAAAAAGGCTCCAAAGGCTGCCAAAATTCACTCTACTCATATAGCGCTGCCTTTTATCTCTCTATATAGGTAAAACGGCGTCATTACAGATTGAGCGCGACAATGAGTGAGAGGGTCGTGCAGCAAAAACATTAATTGCATTAAATATTTTAACGTTTTTTAATTAATTACCGCCGGTATCGGGATATTTTTGATAACCCTACCTTAAGCCTAAACTAAAGACTCTGGATGACTGTGACATATTATGTCAGTAGCATTAAATAAAATTAGAAAACGATTTAATTTTTTAAAAAAATTATATATATATATATATATATATACTGTGTATTAAAAAAAAGGCATGGCCGATATTTCTTTGCCGATTCCGATACTTTGAAAATAACGTGATCGGACCCGATCTGGATAACATATGGTTTATCAACTACTATGACAGCTGGTTAGTGTTCATATTTATTCAAAATACTCTGTATTTTTTTATTTGATCCATGCAAATATTTCACTTTATTCACTTCTGTAAACATATTTATTCATGTTCACTTGTCACAAGAACTGTTGTCTAATAAAAGTGAATTCTAATTTTTAACTCTTGCATTATGTCAAATAGTGCTGTACGGAACCTACTGTAATGGAACTAATAATTGGACTCCAAGCGATTTAGGTTTTACAGTGTGTTCCCTTGGCAAAATAATGTATTATTAAGCAAAAAAGACGCACCAGTGCACTTGATAACGTTGTCAATTACATCACGAGGATGAAGAAGCAATCAGAGATACTTGCATTTGATTGGCTAAAACAGTACCAGCATTCTAAAACATCAGCTGCCCATGTCATGCAGCCACTTCCTTGAAGTACAGGCTAATATTTCTCCACTATTAAACATTAGAAAAATCAAATAGAATCAAATAGGATCCTTTCCACTGGGATGCTGGGTGTTGCTGTCCCTTTAAGACATCACTTTTTGAAGAAACACTTTATTCGAGTTTCTTTTACTCCACGTTGAAACTATGACAAATACGACATCATTAAAAACAATACTCTCCTGAAAACTGCACCCGCGATCATTTAGAGTGCTTTGTCTGGGCTGCTGAGTGCCAGACTATACATCCCACAAAGTCTGGGACTGTTACAGTGATAATCCAAATCAAGTTGAGTTTAGGTGAAATGTCAAATGAGCCACGGGTGCTGGTGGATCTGCACTAGGGTGGCACGCTGCTCCGGGTCGCATTTCAAGCACATCTGCAAGAAATCTTTGCAATCTGGTGGGAGAGAAACATGGAAAACCTGAGCTGCAGTGTTTTAAGGTCTGGGGTGTGATACAATACCTTGAGACAGAACCCGATTGAGTTGGAGCATTTGGGAGATGAAGAGAACAGTGTCAAACTGCTTGCTTCCGGCCAGCAACTCGAAAAGCATGGCCCCCAAGTGCCACACTGTTGTGGGGCCCGCCCTGTACGTTCCCCTCAGGACGAACTCCGGAGGAGCGTAGGAAAGGGTTCCGGTGTAGATGTGATAAGGCTCCTCGTTTACAAAGCAGCTGCAGCCAAAGTCAATGACGCGCACCCGCGGGACCCCATAGGTGGCCTCCAGGAGAATGTTTCCCGGTTTAAGATCTCGGTGGAAGACGTTGACAGCGTGCATTTTGATGGCGGCGTCAACTAGCTGCCTCATGATGTTCTGTGGAGACAAACACTGTTTATTACCAACACATACAGTGCCTTGCAAAAGTATTCGGCCCCCTTGAACCTTGCAACCTTTCGCCACATTTCAGGCTTCAAACATAAAGATATAAAATTTTAATTTTTTTGTCAAGAATCAACAACAAGTGGGACACAATTGTGAAGTGGAACAAAATTTATTGGATAATTTAAACTTTTTTAACAAATAAAAAACTGAAAAGTGGGGCGTGCAATATTATTCGGCCCCCTTGCGTTAATACTTTGTAGCGCCACCTTTTGCTCCAATTACAGCTGCAAGTCGCTTGGGGTATGTTTCTATCAGTTTTGCACATCGAGAGACTGACATTCTTGTCCATTCTTCCTTGCAAAACAGCTCGAGCTCAGTGAGGTTGGATGGAGAGTGTTTGTGAACAGCAGTCTTCAGCTCTTTCCACAGATTCTCGATTGGATTCAGGTTTGGACTTTGACTTGGCCATTCTAACACCTGGATACGTTTACTTTTGAACCATTCCATTGTAGATTTGGCTTTATGTTTTGGATCATTGTCCTGTTGGAAGATAAATCTCCGTCCCAGTCTCAGGTCTTGTGCAGATACCAACAGGTTTTCTTCCAGAATGTTCCTGTATTTGGCTGCATCCATCTTCCCGTCAATTTTAACCATCTTCCCTGTCCCTGCTGAAGAAAAGCAGGCCCAAACCATGATGCTGCCACCACCATGTTTGACAGTGGGGATGGTGTGTTCAAGTTCAATTTTGGTTTCATCTGACCAGAGCACCTTCTTCCACATGTTTGGTGTGTCTCCCAGGTGGCTTGTGGCAAACTTTAAACGAGACTTTTATGGATATCTTTAAGAAATGGCTTTCTTCTTGCCACTCTTCCATAAAGGCCAGATTTGTGCAGTGTACGACTGATTGTTGTCCTATGGACAGACTCTCCCACCTCAGCTGTAGATCTCTGCAGTTCATCCAGAGTGATCATGGGCCTCTTGGCTGCATCTCTGATCAGTTTTCTCCTTGTTAGAGAAGAAAGTTTGGAAGGACGGCCGGGTCTTGGTGGATTTGCAGTGGTCTGATGCTCCTTCCATTTCAATATGATGGCTTGCACAGTGCTCCTTGAGATGTTTAAAGCTTGGGAAATCTTTTTGTATCCAAATCCGGCTTTAAACTTCTCCACAACAGTATGCTTTAAACTTCTCTACAACAGTATCTCGGACCTGCCTGGTGTGTTCCTTGGTTTTCATAATGCTCTCTGCACTTTAAACAGAACCCTGAGACTATCACAGAGCAGGTGCATTTATACGGAGACTTGATTACACACAGGTGGATTCTATTTATCATCATCGGTCATTTAGGACAACATTGGATCATTCAGAGATTGTCACTGAACTTCTGGAGTGAGTTTGCTGCACTGAAAGTAAAGGGGCCGAATAATATTGCACGCCCCACTTTTCAGTTTTTTATTTGTTAAAAAAAGTTTAAATTATCCAATAAATGTTGTTCCACTTCACGATTGTGTCCCACTAGTTGTTGAGTTTTGACAAAAAAAATAAATTTCATATCTTTATGTTTGAAGCCTGAAATGTGGCGAAAGGTTGCAA
The DNA here is from genome assembly GCF_030265065.1 of Corythoichthys intestinalis. NCBI lineage: Eukaryota > Metazoa > Chordata > Actinopteri > Syngnathiformes > Syngnathidae > Corythoichthys > Corythoichthys intestinalis. Next base: position 26,602,195 of record NC_080410.1, on the reverse strand, counting down.
GATTCAAGGGGGCCGAATACTTTTGCAAGGCACTGTATCTGAAGATCACGCAGCACCCTTTGCACTCATACCTTGGCTTCGTTCTCCTTAAAGTGCCTACATCTGGCGATGCACGTGAAGAGGTCGACAGATCGCACTGGCTTCTCCATGACCAGCACCAGCTCTTGATCCAAGTCATATTTGTCCAGCAGAGACACGACGGCTGATTTCCCATCCGCGTTCTTGATGCACGACGCCTGCAGCATGAGCAACGCCTCCAGCGGGATATCGTGTTTCCTCCCTTTTATGTCCTATCGGATTAGAAACGTCAACAGCGAAAAGAACAATGCGAGGCGTCTGCTGACTCTCTTCTCACCAGGGGAATGATCTTGACTTCATCTTTGGGAATGTGTTTGATAGCCACCTAGAAGTCACATTAATTGGTTCGCGCTTCAGAAGAAAACGTCAATACAGAGTACTTACAGGAAAAGAATCAGTTTTCCGGTAACCAGCGTAGACGGATCCAAACCCTCCTTCGCCGATCTTCTCGAGCTGCTGATACTTGTGCTCCAATGAGTCTGCATACACACAGTCAGACTTTGAAAATAGGTCATTAGAACCTGGTCAAGAGTGTCCAGTGTCAGTCTGTTAAGGACTTACCATGAACAGTTGAGGGCAAGAGTCGCTTTTCAGCCTGGTGAACCATGGACATCTGGGTGGCTTTGAGCCACTGACTCCTCGTTAGGCTCTCTGGTATTGTACTAGTTTTCCGTTTGCTACCTCGAGATGCCAGGATGGTTCTGGCTCTTGACTTTAGGATGGTTTTCATAGACTCTGTTTTACCCCTTTGCCTCCTGGTAAGCATCTCCAGTTTTCTTTTAGCCCCTCGATTGTGCATCTGCCAGTCCAGTTGGACATTACCCCCTCGATTCCTAGACAGGGTCTCCATTTTGGCTTTACCCTGTGTTTTCCTAATTAGGATACCTAATTTGGTTTTATCTCTGTGCGACCTCATGTTGTTGACCGGTTTGGTTTTACATCGGTGCTTTCTCATTAGGGTCTGTGATTTCGTTTTACCTTGGTGCTTCTTCAAGAGGGTCTGTAGTCTCGGTCTAGCCTTCGAGGATTGACTTGCTGGAACAATCTTTACAGACACCTTGGTGGTTTCAAACCTCTGCTTCTTCAAAAGCGTTTCCGATTTGTTGGCGGCTTTCCTTTTAGTCCCTTTAGTGGGTCTACACTTCATTGAAACCTTAGTGGGCTTAACCCTTCGCTTCATAAAGAGAGTTTCTGTTTTGGTGGGGGTATTCTGCTTTGGTCTTCTGGTCGGCCCAGTCTTAATAGACAACTTGGTGGATTTGACCGTGCAATGCGGTTTGAGGGTCTCCAGTTTGGAGCTGGTCTTGCATTTAATCCTCTTAGCCAATGAAGACTTTGCGGAGATCTTGGTAGCTCTGACCAGAGTTTGGAGGCTTAAATGTTTGGTCCTTTTGAGCGGCACGGCCTCTTCAGCTGCTACCTCTCGGCATCCACCGGCATTGAAGACGGGGTTATAGTGTCTTTTAGCGGGAAGTCCCTTACGCCCAAAGGACATGTCATCAAGGTCCCTCACCCCATGATTATCCATGAATGAGCTGCATTCTCTGATGCTTGCAACTGGGAGAAGAAATTCATCAACTTTTTTGTGCAATTTTGTCATAAACTGATTTTAATTTGCCCATCAGTCACTGAATGATGCACAATACTATAGTCCCCCCTTTAAATTCCCTCCCATTTCAATTTGTAAATATGATTTCAGGTACAAGTAATGAAAATGTACATTATGCAAAAATCAATTGCAACTAATGCCTGCAACTTGCTGATGAACTCACCTTGGAGGAGTTCAATATCCATGATATTTCTAACTGGTGCCCACTTAAAATAGTGATTTTTGTTTGTTTGTTTGTTTTAAGTTCACGCACACTACTTTAAATCAAATGCATTATCTTTAGAAATAAGTGCAAATCTGATTCGCGTCAGTAATGTGGTCATAAATCTCAACGTTGTCCTCCTTTTAATGACCGACACGACAAAAGCAAAAAAAAAAGTGGTGCTGGAGGTGACGTCAACAACGGTCTTACTAGCTCGTATCTGCGTTTAAAAACCACCAAAGGACATTCATTCAGGTGTCATGCTAACAGTAAAGTCTAGTTTAAGCGGCTTCATAGTAACTTTTTATTTTCCTGCAATATTTAAAACGCAATTTGTGAATGCAAATGACAAAATGTGAGGAAAAGCCCGGAAATGCATTTTAACAGCCGTACACTAGATGGCGTCAAAGCCCCTTACAGCACTTCTGTACTGAATGATTCGTAAACACCACAACCATGACATAGAGGTAACAAGACAATTTATTTCCGTTTTTGCAGTTGTCTGGCCTATGAACTATTCATATATCCCAGAGGCAAACATTTTGTGAGAATGCAATAAAACTAGTGAAATTCATAGTGCATAAAATTTAAGAAAATACATCACAATTGAACCAGGTGGTCCTGTCGATGGCGGCAATGCAAATCCAGCCATGAAATAAATCATACCATTATCATTTCATCAGAAGCCACTTGTACAGCCTATTAAAAGTAAATGAAGAAGTGATGGGACAACAGAAGAGTAACCCCTGGTGTGTGTGTATTGCTTTGAGAAAAAAAAATAATTATGTGGTTCATAAAGGACGTGTGTCATTTTGCTGTGGCGCGCCATTAATAACATTTTTTTTTTTTTTTTTTTTTTTTTTAAATAAGTAAACTATTGACTTGTTACGGATTTGTTGGATGGTAACTAAACTGTTTGCTGTTGCTGTGTCTGTTGGATTACAAAAAACACAAAATTACATTACAAAAGCATTTGAGTCTTAATACCGTTTGTTAACATTTGTCCTTTTGAAAGCTTTAAAACAAAATATTTCAGTTCGGCTTGCAGTTCCTAACAAGCAAGCAGTTGGTGAGGCTGTGGTCAACATGAAACATCAAACACTCATCGAGGACATGGTGAGTGAGAAATATGAGGAAAAAGGAACAAACAAAAAAAGGGGCTTCCAGAGAGTGTTGTTGCTGTGAGTTTGACATCTATTGTGGATGTCCATTGATATTGAGGCATATGTTGATGTTACATGCCACAATGTGCACAAAAAATGTTATGAACTCTGTTCATCAGTCTTGGAGCTTGCAGCATTTTCCTAATGTTCAAGGAGAAATTGCATTATGGAAGACATTACAAAGACTTTAGTTCCTCTCCCAAAAAGGAAAAAATGTACAAATGAATCCATTTTTAGTCTGTTATTTTGTATGATTAAACACTTAGGGATTTTAAGTTAAAAAACAGACTCTGAATTTTATTACCATTTTGCTATATTTCAAAACCAAACTCATTTTAGCATTTACAAAGTTTTTAAGCAAATTCTGAACTTTTAAACAACTCAGCAGACAAATTGAGCAAATGAAATTGTGCAATGAGATCATATTTTCAGTAAAGCACCAGCAATTGAATAAATAAGAATTCACAGGCCAATGCTGGGTTTGCATCTTATGAGATTTTCCATCGTTTTTTCCCCCTCATCTTGTTTACCTGTGACAATTTTCGAACTACTAGCCTACAGTGTCAAGTGTTTATGTAATGCGCCAAAACACTCCTTGAGGTATCACCATCATCCCACCACTAATATGTTTACACACCCCTGTTCAATTTCAAATGTGTGTCATATCGAGAAATCTTGGCCATTAACTTGACCTATTGTTCAGTTTTGGAAGACACACTTATATTTTAGTGTGGGGACACACACATTGCAAATGTGTGCACACCCACTTATAACTTAGGCGGTTTATCATTAACCAAACACAATCAAATTCATTTAAAACGGGAGTCAGCAAGCACCTGCCATTTAAAGTGCCCAACATATCCCCAAGTAAGTTCAGGTCTTCCAGATTTTGCTTTTCTGTAAGTTTTCCTTCGGTTGATAATCAAATACTAAAACATTATTTTAACATTTGAGTTAATTAGAAGCGTACTGACTCCCATTTAACAACAGCTTACATTTAAACGCCAGTCAGTAACCCTTTCATATTCAGAATATTGCCAAGATCTGGTTAAGGGTGGCCTTGTAAACTGCAATAACCTAGTATATTTTTAATTAAATTAATTAAAGTTTTTTTCTAATGGGGTGTGTAGACTTTTCATAGGCAATGTATATGACGTAAACAAAACAAAGGCAAGGAAGCCATGGATGAACTTCAATCACAGTCAATGGCACTAAAACATGATTATTCACTGTCAGCCATCCCACTTAAAAGTCACCAAAAAAGTCAAACAACTACTTTTATGACATGACACAATATATTAAAAATATTCTCAACTTTCTTTCCGCGTCCACACATGCCAAATATTTGGCACATGAAGAAAAATCCTTACGTTTTCTTCTAATCAATACCAAATTATTTGAATGCTACTTACAGAACCACTGCAACGAGAGCGGCGTGTATGAGGTAAGCGACATAGTAAACTTAGTCCACTCGAGGTCAGCGATGTTGAAACTCACAGTGTGATATCGTTCATTAAAGCAGAGCTAGCACCTCAGAGAGCGGAAATGAACCCCCCACCCCGTGTCACTTGAACATCACACGGGTGCTTGAGAAACGCAGAGGGTGAAGAGGGCGATTCTTCTTGAAATACTGTAAGGTGCTTTCCACATAAGAGTGCAAGGGCGCCACTGAAATATCAAAATAGTCCTATTGCAAGTCAAATGGTGAAACCATAGAAAGAATGTGTGAATATTTTTATTCTTGAAAGTTTTCTCTTTCTGAACAACTAATATTCTAACTTTCAATTTTGGTCAAGAAACCAAATGGCAGCTTCACTTTTTGTCTGGTAAGTATTACAATTGGGGCTGGGCGATTTGGTCAAAAAATACCCCCCCCCCTTTCATATCATATAATCATATATTAGTTTTTTCAATTGTTTTTTCTAATAAACTGGTGGTTTTATAGAATCTGCAATGAAAATATAAGAAACTAGAGAGTAGAAACACTTTATTCACACATGATGTGAAAGTAACAGAACTCAATACTCTGCCTCTTACAAACTTAATTGAATTATGGAAAAGTAATAAATACTTCACAGTGAAAGTATGTATAAAAATAACTATGATCACAAATTAGTGCCTTTTTAGGAGGTGTATGTGTATATATTATATACGTACACATGTTAATAATAATAATAAAAAGAGCCACTTTCGGGATAACAAAGACACCCTTGGGAAGTTTTCATTTTCAGATACAGTGGTACCTCTACATACGATCGCTTCGACACACGAACTTTTCGACATCCGACGTAAAATTTGACTCGCCATTTGTTTCTACATCCGACGGCATGCTCGAAATACGACGACAATGGCAGCACCGCAGACGAATGCACGGCGGATTTTCTTGTGTGACAAATCAACACTGGTTTCAGAAAAGGTTGGTACAGGTGGTGAAACAAGGAAAAAGTTGACGCTTACCTTCTAAATGAAGATGCAAATGACAGAAAAATATGAGCGTAGGGTGGGCATCCGTGAAATGGCTCAACAATACATCTCCACGGTCCTCCTCCGACCATCGTTCGCCAGTCTTTATAAGTTAAGCTGACAATTCTTATTGTGGTAACATCTCCAGAGAAATCGCCAACTTCGCCACGTTTTTATCATTTATTTCACAACTTATTCAAAACAAAAACACCTTCTGTCTGCCGCAATTGACGGTGTTAAGAAAACATTCAAAGTGAAAGTGAAACTCAAGCTCACCGGTCTGCCTCTGGCACGTCAGCACCGCGGTGCGTTCAGGGTCAGCAAAAAACGTCCGCCACATTAGAACCCGATTCGTTACATTAATAGAGGAATTATTATTATTATTATTATTCCGATTTTGATTTATAATTTATTTGTTTTGCTATGTGTAATTGCCATTTGTAATAGTACCAGCAGTATTTTTTAAGGATTTAGTGAAGGTTTTTGGGCCGTGGAACGAATTAATGGAATTATAATGTATTCCTATGGGAAAATCCTGCTCGACATACGACCATTTCGACTTACAAACAAGGTCCTGGAACGGATTAACTTCGTATGTAGAGGTAACACTGTATTACTAATTAATTTAAGTATGCATCTTCAATAACTAGTGATTAACATTATATTAACATGCAAATTCAATTATAACAAAAATATCGGAAAAATAAATTACCACATTGCATTTACACTACAGTCATTTATAAAAGAACAGCCTTGAGTGTACACTTTGGCCACAAGGGGGCAGCACTTCACAAACTGGTGGAAGAAGAACGCTTTCTTGCTGTTTTTTTTTTTTGATATATGCTGCAACTTGTTTTAGTCCACGCACAAAACAAATATTTGTCATTTATGACAAGAAATTGTGTGGCCTTTGTGTGTTAATATTTATTCTTTGGAGATTTAAATCAATGCTAATTTTCATTAGCGCCTCAACAGCGAATTCCGTTCCGTACATTAGCATTAAGCTAGCGGGCACTTTTGGAAAACGTAATATTTGATATTTTAGTGGTTAGGAAGTGCAATTTTCCTACATATGTGTGTTTAGGAGTACTGTTTACCTCAATTGAAGTATAATAAACATCTTGAAAACCATCAATATTGGATTCTTTCTGGGCGACTGTTCAGAACATTCCATACTACCCAGTTTCAATCAGCACCATGTTAATATTAAACGGCTGATCGCCGAGATCGAACTTATTTCAATCTACGATTCAGACCGTAAAATCACCCAGCCCTAATTACAACTTTACATAGTAGGAATAAAATCCTATGTTTATATTAAGACCTTGTGTGGCCATTAGCGGGTGAGTGTGTAGGAAGCACAAAGTGGGCAAGTGCTTGCATAGTAAGGCGCAGTGTGACTGTGATGTCACATCGCCACAGAGCGCTCGGACTTTCAAAAGTGATTGTAATCAAATCACAAAACCAAGTCAAACACTCATTTTGACCTATCTTATGCATAAAACAGGAAAAAAATGCCATTTGTCTCGCAATATTAAGACTTTCTGCCATCTATTTGTTGTCAGGGCAACCCTATTACTACACCATTGTTGAGTTTCACTCAGCAGACTGTTAAGTGTCTTTAAAGCAATAAACAGTTCCAAGCTTGAGCAGTGTTGGTTCACTCTAACACATTTTTTTCTTTTTCACTGCTGCATTTTGTCCTTGAATGAGGATTAAAAACTGAAGTCACTTCTCTGGTCTTGCGTTTAAGATGTTTTTGTAGATTTTTGTCTTCAAACTGAAGCCAAAGCAGCCCTGAGTGGTTTCAAGACCACGTTTTAAAGTAAACCAAAGTAACAGCACCCTGAAGAACGACGCCAGAAGAGGGAGCGTTGCGGACGTCACGGCGGGAGAACCTGCCTGAGCGCGTCACGAGTGTTTTGGCCAAGCTTGTCGGGGAACTTGACGCAGAAGTCCAGGATCATGTCGCCCCGCTTGTCAGGCCACTTGGACAGCGGCAGGCCTTCACCCACTATGCGCTTCTTGGTGCCCGGCTTCACCACGTCCCGCGACGTCACTGTGATGGTGCGGCCGTCCAGCGTCGGTGCGCTCACAGTGCACCCGCACAGGGCCTAAACAAACGCATCCGCAAATGAATTAACACCAGGGCTGCAACAAATTTTTTATAGTTGCTTAACCCTTGACAGGGCACGCATTTTACTCATTGGTTGACATTGACGGGGCTAGACGTCCAATCCATTTGACTGGGAGAGGCTAGGAGCGAATGATTGCTGTCAGCCATCCTGGTCAAAATGGGTTGGGCGTCTAGCATCATCAGTGGCACTGAAACACGGCCATTCATAGCATGTCCTCCTCGTTTAAATAAAGTGGACATCTATTGTTCTCAATGAGTTAAATACTATGAAATTAAAAGAATTTTTAAAAAATTGCGTGATATTGGGGTGCCATAACCAGAGCATCTTTTTTTATTCATCTAATTCAATGGATTGTATTTTTGTTGCAATTTGTTCAAAAAGAAAGATTTGTTTGCCTTTCTTAACAAAATAGGTAAAGGTATCAATTTTAATAAAATAAAATAAAAATAAAGTTACCGATATTGCACCGGTTCTGGTACTGTACTTACATCTCTGAGTGATATTTTAGCAGGGTAAATAATATCGGAGCCCTCCCTCCTGAACACAGGGTGAGGTTTGTCTTTCACAACAAACACCACGTCGGCGGGAATGTTCAAGGGGGTCTCGTCGCCCTCGCGGGGGAAAGTGATCTTGGTTCCCTCTTTCCAGCCGCGCTTGATGTCCACCGACAAAATCTTGTCCTCGCTGCGCGTGGTGCGGCCGTCGGGGTTCAGTCTCTTACGGGAGATCTTCATCTTCTTGGTGCAGCCGGCAAAGACCTCCTCCAGGCTCACCTTCAGCTCGTGTACCACCGGCGGGTCCTTCTGCTTTTCCCGGGCGACACGGGGGCCGCCCGGCTGAGACTTGAAGGGCCGGTGAAAACTGCCCATCCCGAAGGTGGCGAAGGGGTCGGCGGGGTCCATCGCGTCATCGTTACCGCCGTTCTGTGAGAAGAAGTGGTCGAAAGGGCTGCGGCCTCCGAAGAACTCGGCAAACATGGCGTGGGGGTCACCGTGGAATGTGTAGTTGTACGTGGAGCCGTTGTGGCCCCCGCCACCTCCGCCACCACCGACAGTTGAACCCTTCAGGCCTAAAATAGGAAACAGGAAGCCGTCGTAATCAGCTTTTCCACCACATTTATTTAAAACACTGAGGAAGTTTGTTTGCCATCGAGGCTAGAAATGCACCCCGCCCCTCAGCATTAGTTGCTATTGACAGCGACAGATATTCAATCCATCTGAACTAAACTGCTTTATGCACATTTTTAAACGCCAGAACTGTTTGAGCCAATCAAATGCGAGTATTTCAGATAGTCTGCCATTGTTAGTGACATCAGTTACACCCACAAATTCCTAGGCTATTGTGATATCGATGTTAAATAGAGCTACCACAATTAATCAACAACTGTTATTATTAAATTAACAACTTTTCTGACAGTCGGTTAAACGTTTAGAGACATTGTTGAGCATGTGATCAGAAATTGGGCCGATCTCGCTATTTTTCAGAGAATCGGAATCCGGTGAAAAGGATCGGCTTTTTAATCAATTTAAAAACAAAAACAAAAAAAAAAACACTAGAGCTGTCCCGACTAGTCGACGTTGTCGACGTCATCGATGACGTAAATACGTCGACGGGCAAAACATACCGTCGACGGGTAATGACGGGTTAAAAAAATATATATATATGCGGATAAAGTTTAGAATGGCGGGCGCTCGCGCTGCAAGCGGTTGTTACTAACACCCCCAAGGGGGCCGCTGTTATTTCAATGTGACCGGCATTGTCAGATTGAGCAAAGAGGAAGAAAGTGGGCGAGCGAGAGGGAGTGAGATCGGTGAGTCGGGAAAGTGCGCGCAATGCGCGCGTAGCGCGGAGTTCAGTGGCTGCAGCCCATACTTTTTGTTTTGGTCAATAAAAGTATACAGAAAGAGCCATCCGACGCCTCTCGGTGTTTTTATGCACGCCGCCGCCTTCCTGAGGAGGAAATGGGCCGAACCGACGACGAGCCAAGTGAATCACCGGTTCACTCCTCACTACAGCAGAGTTGAAAACACCGCCAATTACCAAAAAGGGCACAATTGGTGACACGTGAAAGTGGGATAAAGCCAAAAAAGCGAACCAGAATAGCCAGAGCCTGGAATAATTTCAAGGAAAATATGGAGGGTGCCATTGTGTGTACTTTGCTAAACTGAGCTCGCATATCACGGTAGCACGTCCCCTACGAATGAACACTTGAAGCGCCGTCACCCAAGTATAATTTTCGAAGACAACAAGAAACAACAAGCCAGCGGATTGTAAGTCCACACAACTTTCTAACGATTTTTAAAAATGGAAGTTACCATTATGTGCGTCGTATAAACGTGCATTTTTATTTAAAAACAAAAATAAATAATGTATATGTAATATAATTATATGATTTTTTAAAAATTATTACATTTAATAAGATCATGGAAGCTCCCACTTGGGGAAAATATATACATACATCCTGTATATACATAATATAATAAAAATATATATGGAAACAGCACTGGTCTGCTTACTGGAATCCGTGACTGCACTAATGTTAGTTACTTTATATTATAAAATATCATTGTGTATATACAGTGGGGAGAACAAGTATTTGATACACTGCCAATTGGCAGTGTATCAAATACTTGTTCTCCCCACTGTACATATAGTAGTATACTATAAAATTAATACTATATATTTAATTTTTGTTACTGTGAGTATGTGTGCCCCTCATTCAAAATAGTTGTGGTAATATTTCAGTGTGCCCTCTACTTTATCTATTTTCAGGTTAAAACAAACAAAAGTTGAACAGTTTTTCCCCTCTCCCCAAAATGCGGAATGCACACCAAAAAAAGCATCTGAACTCACACAAAGTATTCTGAAAATGGTTGTCCGGGACATTGCAATTCATTTTAACATTTAGAACAATATAGACAATGACATACCACAAAATGAGTAAGAATTGTTTTGACTCCTGTTAAAGAAGTGAAGTCTCAGTGTTTCCGTTTACATTTTTCTTTGCATTAGTTAATGCCAGCATCATTTGACCTCATTGTTTGTGATTTATTATTGATTATTATTACATTGATTTATGTTATTTACTTATACGTTAATAAATAATTTTGGTGTTCCAAAATGTTTTTTTGTGAATTAATAAGCTTCAACAAAAATTTCATTATTAAAGTAGTAAAAAAAAATTTTTTTTTAATTATTAGATTAGGCGACTAATCGTAAAAATAGTCGGCTGACTAATCGGGAGGAAATTAGTCGTTTGGGACAGCCCTAAAAAACACGCACACACACATACATATGTATATACTCAGGTGGCTTGACGTTCTGCTCTGAGACCCCCAATTGGGCCAAATTTCAAAATTGTCCGAAATGCATAATTGGAAAGCTTAAAATTTCTACTTTCTGGGTGGAAGAAAAATTTTGAGCAGGAGGGCATTAAAAATTTTTTTTTCTAAACTACTATATTTCAAATTCCTAAACCCTAACTCGAGGTGAGAGCATGAGAGAGCATAATTAGATCCAAAAACTCTGTGTCGCAGCATGTATCACCAAGTGTCAAAACACAGCTGTGAATGGCCACAGCCAGACTTTTTGGGGATTTTATGGGTGAAGCACGGGAATATGACAAGGGTCGCTCTGCAGAAATCGCAGACATTAAGGGGTGGTCGAGATTTCTTTTTCGCTTTAAACGTTGTTTTTCAATTTTTCCTTTGTTTGAATCGATTATTTATCATCTAAAATATCGGGGAAAATGCGACAGTAAAAACAAAAAACAATTAAGCGATAGTTATGAGTAGAGCTGGGAATCTTTGGCCACCTAACGATTCGATTACGATTCAGAGGCTCCGATTCGATTATAAAACGATTATTGATGCACCCCCCTCCTTTTTTCCCCTCTTTTTAAAAAAAATGTTTTGTACATTAGTTCCAAAATTGTTCAAAAATACTCTCAGGCTAAACCACACTACTATTTCAGTATCAAGTTAACATATAGCAGTAAACAAATATACAAAAATAAGATTAAATAAAAAACTCCAATCCCCATTCTGTATCAGCAGCTTTAAACTACATTCAATTAATTTAATGTTGTGAATCAACCGTTAAATTTGTTAAAATTGCTCCCGTTATTCCATAATTTCCCTTTTGTCTACTTTCGACATGTGAAAGTTTAAAAACTATTTTAAAGATAGATTCAAGTCAATATTTTACCGATTTAGGAGTATTTTAGATAAAAAGTTGATTAGGTTTGCTTGGAAGGTTCGCTACAACAGCCTTGCAGGGAAGTGTACTGCTTTAAGATGGCGGCCGTTTATAACGCCCGCATCTAGCTTTTTGTAGATGTGCTGCTAACACTACCAAATCTATATTACATCTAGTCCTATATAAATGATATCCACCGTAACATTATATGGATGTACTTTGTAGCAGCTTTTCGGCAGCAGTCAGGTATGTTGTTGTGTTTTTTTATCTCGTTGCATGAGTTGAGCTAGAGCCGTGAGTTGAGCATTGGCATTAAGCATGATGTTTAGCTACTCTCGCTCCGTTCCGTCCCGAAGACCGCGCGGCGCGCTGAGTGTTGTGTACTTCCGCTTTACTTCGCATATTTCAATAATCGGAATTTGGATGTTTGTGAATCGTTCTTGAATCTTCCACGGCCGAATCGCGAATAATCTAAGAATCGGAAATTTTGCACACCTCTAGTTATGAGGGAGATATCCGTGACCTATCTACAGACACTATTTTTTTATTGTGACTTAATTTGTTTAAAAGTTTAAAGTATGTGAGTGAATAATTTTTTAAAGTTTTTTTAAACTAAATATTAGACATTAATTAACGATTGTAAGCTAAAAATGATAGATATTTCAAATAATGGATATAATTACTTACCGTCTTTTTATGTCTGGGTTGAAACAAAAGCGGTTGTCTGTAAACGGGAATCTCCAGGGTAAAACAGACAAATTAAAAATAGTTTGGGGGCTTAACGCGCCATGAAACTGCTATGGCAGCATATAGACGTATTGTTCTATCAAACACAACAGTTCTTTTGGCTTAAAATACAGCAGCTTATTTTGAAGAGGGGTGCAAGAGCAGAAACGGCTTTTTCAGCCTTGTCTGTGTTTTCCGCCATATATATAAGGGCTAAGAAGCAGTGTTGGGCACATTACTTTGAAAAAATAATTAGTTACATTACTCGCTACTTCTTCCAAAAAAGTAACTGAGTTAGTAACTGAATTACTCTTTAGTAAAAGTAACTAGTTACCAGGGAAAGTAACTATTTCCGTTACTTTAAAAAGAACTTGTTGTATGTCAAAGAATTTGAAATTTTCTGAGCATTATTCGAGTCAGTGGACTAGATAAGAACAGACAGGTAGTTCACTTGTTAGGTGCTTCAGCAGATTTGAATTGCTTACCACAGATGTCGACAAAAGCTTTGCCCCGGGACATAAATTACACATTACATGCAGGTTCTTTCCTTTAATTTCGACACACTTGAAATAGTGTCTATCTATAGTATCTCCACCTCTTAAAGGACAATTTTTCTTCCAAATGCTCTGCCATCCCGACCCTGTGCATCTGTTTTGCGTGTGTGTGTTTGCCGCACGCGCTGTTCCGGTTTGCTTGTGAAATCACCGGCTCTGATTGGCTTACCACGACACATGACTAACCCTCAGCCAATCACAATCACTTCCATCGCATCTCTCGAGGGGGTGCATTCAGGCAGGCTCGTTTCCCGACAATTCACGTTACCTACAAAGCGTCTGCCGTCCTCAAGATGGAAGCAGAATTATTGCTGGCTGACAGTGGGAGATGGGAACAAGGCTAGCATCAGGTGTAGCAAACACAGAAATGTTACCAAACTTTGGAAAGCATTGTCTAATTGAATGAGCAGGGACAAACAGCTTAGAGTCAGAAGTACATGCGCTATTCTCGAACCTGAACGCACCCCAAGTCTTGGATGACAAATCAACAGAGCAGAGAGTCGACTCGACACGGCTGGTAGTTTCTTCAATTTATTCAGAGTAAGAAACGCACCGCCTTTGACCGTCAGTAACGGTAACGGCGTTGTAACGGCGGAAAAAGTAATTAGTTAGATTACCCCGTTACTGAAAAAATAACGCCGTTACGTTATAAACGTTATTTATAACAGCGTTACTCCCAACACTGCTAAGAAGTAACGAAATAATCCAGAAATAAAATGAAATTGCTAATAGAATAGTATTTTATTGTCATTGTCAGCAAGAGCGTATTGGATTGGGACTCGGTTTGGGCAGATTCTCAAAACCAGGTGACTCAGACGCAAATATATGCGATCGGGATATTCCGAATTGTTGACCATAGTATTCTCTAATTATTCATTTTTTTACATTTCTATTGATTAAAAAAAAAAAAAAAAAAAAAAAAGTTATTTACAAAAAGGGGCAATAACCTTCCATCTTTTCCATCACCATTGTACATTTTTTTTCCATTAAAAAAACTAAATGGGGGAAAGTAAATATTTTGTGATTGTAGACCTTAATGAGAGACATTTTGTACCTAATCAAGATAAGATATTTGCAAACATCTGCTCTTGCTTTGGAGAAGAACGATGTTACTACATTGTAATACTATGCAATTGCATGTTATGTTAAGTCTCAGCGCATATTTTTATTCCAGATATAAAGTAAATCCCAGTCATAACAATAACAGATTTATATATGAACCAATTAGTCAGCTCGTCACAAAAATAATTGTTTGTGGCAGCTCTAGTTTGAAGCCTCTTTAGAAAAAATAAGATGTTCGCTATTTGCCCATTCATGGCACCCGTCAAATGTTAGCTCGCAAGTCAAAGCAAAAAAACCAAAAGGTCTCTGCGGCGACCCCACTCGTATCTCAAGGCAACTCCGCGTACAGTATAAGCCGCCACATGTGTTCTGAGACACATCTTTTTAACGTTAACAGTGACGTGATAAGGACGCATTAAAAAGTGTAACAAAATGGCGGACTTTTATATTGGCGTTCATTCATTCATGGCCAGCGACGTAGTGATGGCGTCATTACTTGGCTCACGTTGGATTTCTTCTCAGTGAAAAGTGACAATTCATGAGAGCGAAAGAGACAAAAACATGATTGCATAACAATTTAGCATGTTAAACGACAACCTTCGCCAGGCTTCTGGTTCATTCGAGAAAGTTCGGAACAGATGATTCATATCATTGGGCACAGTCGGAGAAAATAATGTACTAATAGTAGTTAATTACCTTCTTCGCCATAGCGGTCATAAATATCTTTCTTCTTGGCGTCGCTGAGGACATCGTAGGCTTCTGCTATCTCCTTAAATTTGTCCTCGGCGCCAGCGGACTTGTTCTTGTCAGGGTGAAAGCGGAGGGCCTGTTTCCTATATGCCTTCTTGATTTCGTCGTCCGACGCGCCCTTGGCTATTCCCAGCACCTTGTAGTAGTCTTTCCCCATCACAGCCACCATTTACTTGTCACCCAACTTTCGCGGAAAAAACGAACATTCCAAGTGGAGCCGCCACCGCCTCCTTCTCTCACGGTACACGGCACTCGATTGACAGCTAGCTATCCGGCTAGCTACAGGGGAGAGGGCCAGCCAAACTGGACATAGGGCGATGCGTGAACGACTTTCACGCCAAAGATGAGGCAACAAGTTTTACTTGGATTGAACGAGTAGCAGACGTCATATCTGAATGTTGACCCGGGGCACAGATCAGCCAAGCTGACGTCCCGGGGCCGCCCAAGTCAGGCAGACAGCCAACCGCAGGAAGGAAACTTCTGGAAGAAGCGGGTGATTCAGACTCTCTTGGATCAGCGCGGAGTGAAATGATGCCCTCATGTTACTTCCGGGTTTGTGTGAGAACCAGGAAGTGGGCTCAACTGCTCTTTCATCGAATATTGTCAGCAAAAATCCTATGGGGTTGCCAACTCCTTGAAAGAAAAAAAAAAGGGACACCTCATTGGTAGAGCCCGATAATATGGGGAGAGATTTGTCTCAAAAATATTCTCACAAATATTTGTGGATCTACATATGTGTGAATTGCGGATGTATTTGTGAGAATATTTTTCAGACAAATCTCTCCCCATACGATAACCGTCACCCTTTATTTTTTTCGTATGTGAAAAGTGATTTTTATAAAAAAATTAAAAATTATAATATTACAATAGCAAACGATCAGGGTGTACCCCACCTACTGCCCATCATTAGCTGGGATTGGCTCCAGCACTCCCGTGACTCTTGTGAGGATAAGCGGCTCTGAAAAGGAATGAATGAATATTACAATAATTTTACTCAAACCTGAATTAATTAGGTACATATCTGAGTGATATAAGAACATGGAAACCAATAATTGTCCGCAATGTACAGTGTTTTTATTTTTAAAAAAAGTAAAAAAAAGAATAAAATTAACATCTGTTTTGCTAAATTTAAAAACCGTAAATTTAACCCTTAAGGTCCTGAACCATTGTGTGTGTGTGTTTTTGGTCTTTTTTTTTAACTTCTTTTTTAAATACTTTTTTAAAAAGCGCAAACATAAACTTTTTTTTTTTTTTTTTTTTTTTAACAACTTAGGTGTAGGCATGTGTCGGTATGAGATTCTGACGGAATAATAACGTTAAGCCAAAATATCTGTGGTTACACGGTATTGCAATTACAGCTATAAAATGTTGCTTTGAGATATCTGGGTTTTAAAAAAATCAAATGAACATGATTTTTATTTTTCAAAACATTAGCAAATTGGAACATAAGTATAATGTGAAGTCATAGACTTCATAATGTAATTGATGGGTACGGGGCACGGGCCAATAAATAGGTGGCCTGCATTGTTGGCGAGGAGTCCAAGCTGACCGACTGGAATTACAGACAAAGACCTTTTTTGTTGAAAATTCTTGTGAATAAATGATTAATGAATATATTCTTCATAACTATGGATGTAAAACAGTCTCAATTCTTGGTTAAAAGCAAAAGAGACCGTGCAGGTAGAATTTATTTTACGTAAATATGTCGAATGTGCGCCTCGTCTTTAAGTTCACTGTGGCGCCGCCTTACCGCAACAAAAAGCTTTCTACTTTGAAATTCTTGTGAATAATTGCTTAAATCCCTGAATTCTTTGTAGATATGGTTGTAAAAGAGTCTCGATTGTTGGTTAAAGGCAAAAAAACGTGCAGGTAGCATTTATTTTACATAAATATTGCGAACTATGATGCCCATGCCTTAGCGGCTAATTTCTCCATTTTTTTTTTCACGTTTCAAAATGCATGCATGGTACGAAAAATATAATAACTACCTTGAATCCTCGAACAAATCACTCCGGAGACAATCCTTCCTGTTTGTATTTTGTAAAGCTTTTGTACTTTTTGAACTGAAATCCACCATTAGTTTCCTGTATGCATGTGTTTTATGTGGGCGGCCTCCTGAAGACCAACCAACGTTTTGATAAAGGGTACAATGATGAGTGCAGAAATTGTCATTGGTGATGAAACGTAGTAGTTGCGCAGTGCATGGCCAAGCTGACCCGTCAATAATGATGATGTATATGGTTAAGTTAAAATAAATTGAAAAATAAATATATAAATAAATTACTGAAATATTCTAAATAAAATTAAAATAAATGCAGTCCTTTAGGTGAGCCTAAACCCACAGCCAAAGCTCAACATTACCATCAGATCAGAACAAAAATATTTGGAATTGTTTTCCATAAAAAGCACGTGGGTATGACTTGTATTATGTTTACATTATACACACACTCTGTTTCTCGACACAGTCAGTTGCCAGAGAGAAAAAAAACACATGTTTTACCACCGCGAGACACTCTAAACACACTGGACTTAACTGTCGTAGCTGGTGGGAAACGTTCATGACAGTGTTTATTAACCTTTAATTTTGTATAAATGGGAAATCATATTGGAGGTATTGCCTCCTCGGCAGCCACCCTCAGCAAACTTGTTTTACATGTCGGTTGGCCCTCATCCTCTAAGCCACGGCTGTAACTTTTCTGTAGCTGAAGTATTCCCATACCAGCGATTTAGTTTTCCTCGATGGGATTTGGGGGGGAGTTCAGGCGTTTCACCTCCTCCAGCCATCGTGTAGCACAGCCGACTCACTGACACTGACCTGGCCCAGTAGTATGCACACCCTCTACAGGTAGTCCCCGGGTTACGAATGAGTTCCGTTCCAACACTAGCGACGTAACCCAAATTTCCGCATAAGTCAGAATTAACCTTTTAACTACCCCCAAATACCCTATAAATCTTAAAATAACTATCCCAAAACATCTATAATTTGTCATATTAATCAAATTAAGCAAAAAATAAGATACTATACTTACTAAGGGTGTAACAGTACATGTATTTGTATTGAACCGTTTCGGTACGTGGGGCTAGGTTCCGAACGGAGGCGCACCGAACGAGTTTCTGACGTAATGTAACCCTTACTTTTCGAGGCTCTGTGTCGATCGGGTTACAGTTTCTTTGTGTAGATTATATTTACTCCGTCTTCTCTACTATAATGAGGCCCAACACGGTAGGACAGTATAACCCAGAAACGTCAACGGCGCGACAATGTGGCCGCCGCGAGAACGCACTGCGGCTGCGTGTAGACGCGTCCCAGAAGCGGCTCAACACGACACACGCGTAAAGAATGGCAGAGTTTATTATTTGAGGCGAGGCGTGAGCCTCCTGCATCAATACTACTACCGGTAGCTAGGATCGGGCAGAGTGGAAGTCACTCGTGTAAAAATACGGTGGATCCGGTCGATTTTCAAACTAATATGCAATCGTAACGCACTTTTTGAGTCCATCAGATTACTTGAGTGGTTGATCGGGGCACAGTTGACTTGTCTTTGTTGATTTACTGCTGTCTTCTCTGCTATAATAATAACAACCAACACGGCCCCGTGTTCAGTACAAAACCTTCCTACCACAACAAAACAAGTAGGAACTAATATTCACATAGGAACTAAAGTTAATATACATGAATACTACATCACATTTGTAAAATATAAACACATAATAAAATAAATAATTAGCCCATTTAAATAAAATAAATTGAAATGAGCTAAAACACCTGTAATTAAATAATAAGAATAATACACAGATCCTGCTTACACAATTAAATTGATTTATTTCTGTGTGGCGCTTTAACTTGAGAAAATCCACCAATAAAGCTTTTGAAAACCGTTCATAAAGGAAAAAAAAAAGATTCATTGAGGCATTTCATTTGTAAAATACATGTTAAACTCTTTGTCATTGGGATTGCTTTTCTCTTTAGCACAGGACTTCTTTTTTCTTCTTTCTTTCAGAAAGAAAGCTGACCAATACGTGGGGCAAATTGTTGTTGGATTATCTTTAAATACCCGGTACTTTTTGAGCAGAATTCTAGCTTTGTATAGGCTAATGTTCCTATTGTTGAAAGCACAAAGGTGTGTAATAGACAAATAGCACATTTATATTTTGCATTTTGTTTTCTTACTGTACCAAAAATGAACCGAACCGTGACCTCAAAACTGAGGTACGTACCAAACCGATATTTTTGTGTACCGTTACACCCCTAATACTTACCATCAATGCCGAGAGGTGTTTCTTTTTTGGGGACATGAGCGAAAAAGGATGGTCAAAAAGTTACACTGAGAAAAATACAGAGCTCAAACACACACTCTCCACTGTTATGCGACTGGCGACAAAATGGCAGACGAGACACCGGCATGTTAAAGTCGGAATAACTTAAGTCGGGGTGCATCGTAACCCGGGGACTACCTGTATTGGGACACAGTGTTACCCAAGCTATTCAAACACTCTCCAAGTTAGCAAAAAAAGGGTTAGGGTTCAGACAATGAGGAGTAGTTGGCAGGAATACAATCAGATAAACAATAAAAAGACTGAGATTAATTTAAACACTTCCAACATCTGATGGACATTTTGTCGCTCAGGTTTAGTTGCTTTAAAAGGTAAATACCCGTCTGCATAGAGGACACCATTCATAAAACATTAGAGGTCAGAGGCAGGAAATAATAGGTAAACAGGTGGTCCAGGGGTTACAGGAGGGAGAAAGAAATGAGTGTGGGTGTTGGCATGTCTTCCTTTCACCAGATCATACTTTAAGCAGGCCTGCTAAAGCCAGAATCAGAAGAGGCAGGAGCAGGGTCTTCTAAAGTAGTAGACAGTTGACCCGGGTCCAAGGATCACACGTTGGTATTTGTCACTGGCTCGACTGTGTACTGTATGCGTCATCCCAAGGTTACGGCCGAGCTGCTGTGTGAAGAGCAAATCAGGCGGCTTATATTTAGCCTCGCAAATGGCGCTCTGTGGATTATGTCTTGCAGATCTCCGGTTTCGTCTTCAGCGCCTCTGCCTAGCACAACGGGCGCTTCGGTCCAAGCTACTCAGGTGAGCTCCAGTGTCATGTCCTTCCGTACCGGTTCATCTACCAGACATTTTTTCGCCCCCGCTTTGGTGCACAAACCTCACATCCGAAGGTGAAAGGCAACTACCGAACTACTAGTGCCAGACCCGCGGACCAATAGCTCCGGAGGTTGTTCCACTTGTCGACGCCTGTAAATCATGGACGTCCTGGCTTTAGAAGCAAAGAATGCAAATGGGACAGAGCCCGAGAAGAAGTCTTCATCCAGGCCCAGGCCCAAACCACCAAAAAAGCCCAAGAGAATTGTTTACTTTGAGGTGGAGATCGTGGATGTGAAGACTAAGGAGAAACTGCTTCTGCTTGATAAGGTGAGACCATTGGCCAGGGTCCACTTGTGTTAAATTATTTTAGGATTATTAAATATTTTCAAGTAGTTAGCTTGTGACCACAGATGTTTGAAGTCCTTGACCTAACAGAAATAAAACAGTGGAAGAATGTGGAGCATGTTGTAGGTTCCCTTTAGCACCTTGCAGGGAGGCTTTCATGTTTGTGCTTGGTATGCCGTTTTGAAAAAAGTGCTGTGTGCTAAATATGATGTCATAGTATGAGTATAGCAGGTTGAAAGAATTCAATGAGGTGAATGAAAGAACAACGGAGGACGATAGGCTATAATAGACATCCATTTCTATCAAGAATTCGACAAACTGACCAAGTAAATCCAGACTTTTGCTCAATTAACACATTGCCCCCCATTGAAAATGACATAATCCTTCATGTTAGGTAGAAGTGACCATTTTGAAATTTTTTTTTCTTTTTTAAAGTTCTGAGTTCATGAGGCACTGAAATGATCTTGAGCTTTACGCGGCTGCAGTCACACCACTAAATAGCAGCCAATAAAGTTGAGATAAAGAATTCCGACTAAGTAAAATCAAGCCTTCGTGGTGTTGGTTTTAAGTCAAGCCCAAATGTTTGAGGAGTTAAGACTACCCCTAATAATGTCAAACCTCAATGTACAGAGGTATGAAAAAGTATCTGAACCTTTTGGAATTTCTCACATTTCTGCATAAAATCACCATAAAATGTGATCTGATCTTTGTCAAAACCACACAGATGTAAAAACAGTGTCTGCTTCAACTAACCCCCCCCCCCCCCCCCCAAAAAAAAAATGTATAGGTTTTCATATTTTAATGAGGATAGCATGCAAACAATGACATAGGGGGGAAAATAAGTAAGTGAATCCTCTGCCTAAGGAGACTTAAAGAGCAATTGAAACCAATTTTTACCAAACAGTTTGAAGTAGGGGTGTGCCCAATCAGTTATGAGTAGTTTAAAGTTGCCCTGTCCACTATAAAACACACACCTGGTAAGAATTGTCTTGATGAGAAGCATTGTCTGATGTGCATCATGGCTTGGTCAAAAGAGCTGCCTGAAGACCTGTGATCAAGTATTGTTGATTTGCATAAAGCTGGAAAAGGATACAAAACCATCTTTAAAAGTCTGGATGTTCATCAACCTACAGTCAAAGAAGTTGTCTAGAAATGGAGAGAATTTGGCACTATTGCTTCTCTTCCAAGGAGTGGCTGGCCGCCAAAGATGACTCCAAGAGTTCAGTGCAAAATACTCAGAGAGGTAAAAAAAGAACCCTAGAGTGTCTGCTAAAGACTTACAGAAATCCCTGGCACAGCCAATACAGTATGTCTACGCACACATCAACTATATGTAAAACTATGGCCAAGAATGGTGTTCATGGGAGGACTCCACGGAGGAAGCCACTGCTATCTAAAAAAACATTGTTCCTTGTTTAATGTTCGCAACAAGACACTTGGACCCTCCACAGACATTTTGGCAAAATATTCTGTGGACTGATGAAGCCAAAGCTGAATTGTTTGGGAGTAACCCACAACGTCATGTGCTGAGGAAAAATGGAACAGCTCACCAACATCCACACCTCATCCCCACCGTGAAGCATGGTGAAGAGGGCATCCTGATTTGGGGCTGTTTTGCTGCCTCAGGGCCTGGACAACTTGCAATCATTAATGGAAGAATAAATTCAAAGGTTTATCGGGATGTTTTGCAGGGAAACCTGAGGCTGTCTGTCAGACAGTTGAAGCTAAAAAGATGATAGATACCGCATTAAGACAATGATCCAAAACAGAACTAAATCAACTTCAGAATGGTTTCAGAAGAACAAAATACATGTTTTGGAGTGGCCAAGTCAATGTCCAGACTTGAACCCCATTGAGATGCTGTGGCATGACCTAAAGACAGTGATTCATGCCAGACATCCCAGGAATCTGACTGAACTACAGCAGTTTTGTAGAGAAGAATGGGCCTAGATTAGTCGTGATCTATGTGCAAGACTGATCTGCAGCTACAGGAAGCGTCTGGTTGAAGTTATAGCTGCAAAAAGGGGGTGGGGCGAGGGGGGGGGGTCGCACAAAATATTAAATGTGATGGTTCACTTCCTTATTTTTCCCCCTTCTGTCATTCATTGCATACTATCCTCATTAAAATATGAAAACCTATACAAGCTTGGGTGGTTTTAGTTAAAGCAGACAGTTTTTTCATCTATGCGATTTTGACAAAGATCAGATCACATTTGATGGTGATTTTATGCAGAAATGTGAGAAATTCCAAAAGGTTAGGTACTTTTTCATACCACTGTATAAGGAAATGTTACACTATACACGTTAATGATGTTATTTATACAGAAATAACGTTGGTATTGTGAATCCAGGTGGAGCCAACTGCAACTATACTGGATATTAAGGCTTTGTTCCACAAATCATGTGAGTATCTTTAAAAATAAAGAAAATGACAATACAGCATTCTATTGTTTAACGAGCTATTCATTGCAACAGATAAGAAGTGGTACCCAGCCAGACAGTCACTACGTTTGGATCCAAGTAGGTGTACCAGCTCGTACGATAATAGCCGGTAAGTCATATGAACTCGAGGTAGATCTTAATTGCAGTTTTTTTTCAGAGACAAAATGTCTCAGGGATGACGAAATACTCCAGACACTTCCTGTGGGAACTACAGCGAGCTTCTACTTCAGCGACCTTGGACCACAACTCACGTGGGGGACTGTGAGTTTGTAGCATGCACACTGTATGACACCTAAACGGCCATTTGCGGTCATTTGTTTTCCTCTCAGCTCCTGCAGCGCCTATCTATCCAGGGACATCTAATCTCATGGCCCCATTTATTTCCAAGGTGTTTATCCCCCCAGGGCTCTCGTCTCCCTCACTGTGCCACGTTGTTGCCCACTGTATTGCCCCCACGCTTCCGCTGTCTCCTTACACCTACATCAGCACTATTTTATTTTGTGCAGCAACTACAGAGTTGAGAGATGTTGGCAGGCGCTAAGGTCGTGTCATCCGTGCTTCAACAATGCTTCTGCATTGGGGGAATGAGGAATCACACTCAATATTTCAAGGAGTCGACATAAGCAAATCAAGACTTTCAGGATCTGAGACCAAGTCAAGACCATATTTATATTTTGAAGAGGCACAAACATCAAAACAATGATTTTAAGGAATTATGAAAGAGTCACGACAATGAGCATGGTTAAGTCAAGAATAAAACTTTGACAGGTTCGGACGATCGCAAACCTAGACAATCAAGGCTGAGACTTTGAGACGACATGACCAAATGACTTTGGGGCAAAAAGTCAAAGACATTGACATGATTAGACATAAATTATGAAGGGCTGAGATGACATAAAGCAAAGAACAAAGGCAAAAACAAGGCTTTAATCTATTGAGATAAGTGAAAACCAATGCTTTGAGGTTAAAAGACTGTCTAATGCTGACTAAAAGACTACAGATAGATCAAGCGCAGACCCAGAATTTACCAAGTTTTTAAAGAGCCATGATCAATAATTTAACAATTCCAGACCACTGTTGGAATTTGACATTTTAGCCAGATGACCAGAATCACGCCAGCCGAACCGCCAGAACCACGCTAGTGCAATTCCAACAACCCGGGTCGCGGAAATCACAACGACCCGGGTCGCGGAAAACCCAACAACCCGGCCAAAAGGCCAAACTCTATGCGTTCGCCTTAGGGGCAGTTTACATGGCGACTTTGCGACACAAAGACGCAATGACTGAGTAGCGGACTCGCCTCGCGTACATATGGTGTCGGCGAAGATGGAAGGCGAAGACGAAAAATTCTGAATCCTGCCTCCAAAGTGGAAGAATCCGATTGCCGGGGATTGAGAGGGGCTTCCTCGGCATGCATATGAAAGGCTCCCGCGGCGCAAGACCGCGACGTTAACGTCAGCACTCGTACACGTCACATTGGGCATGCGCAGCGGTGCTACTAAACATTAAAAACAGCAAATATGGTGGAATGTCGGCTTTAATTTACTGTTTTAATAATATTTTTTAAATTAAATATGTTGAATGTTTCAAATTTTTTGCCTTTTTGAACAAAAGAAAAATGCTATTGCTTTGAGTGGGCGGGCATATTTTTTTCCGGGCTGACGGAGCTCGGTGGGGTCAAAGTGTATCATTCTCTGTCGCCCTGTAAATCTGCAATGCCCCTTAGGGCCTGGCATGAATACTACATCGTTTTCTTACGGAATTGCGACATTGTTCAAATGGAGATGCAAATGCAAATGCAAATTTGAAATTTTTCGTATTCTCGGAGAGTCACCATGTAAACGGCCCCTTAGTTTTAACCCCTTCTACTAACTCCATTTTAAAAGCTGAAAGGCTTCAAAAAACAAGTTGACAATTTATTCCAAGTCGACAGCAATCATACAGCAAGGCAAAACAGCAAATAGACCTAGCTGAGGAGGAAAGCTGGCTCCAGGGTCGACAAACAACAAGTACATAAAAATGTTACAGAGAAAAGACAGCGCTAGCTAAAGAATTCAGTCTTTTGAAAGCTCTGGTGAGGCGGGCTGTGGTCCAAAAGAAGGGTGTGTTTGGGCATTGTTTAGGATTATTGTCTGTTGTGGATTGGAAAGGAGAATTCTGGCGTGGATGTTGTCAGGGCTTCAATAGTTGAGGATTTTGCTATCCTCGGCACCGCGTAAGTGCTGTATGTTCACTTCTCAGTCGTGGGTTCCTCCGTTATCAGATGTTCCTTGTGGGAGGAGAGGATGTCCTTTCATTGTTCTGGACTTTCCATTGTTGGTTACCAGAAGAGCTGATGGCGGGATTTGAAAGTCCAGACGTGGGCTTGTAGATGTCTCGGTCATCACCTGCTTGTCTCGATTCGTCAGCATCAATCGCGCTCAGTCAACTGCGTGACGTGCACGTTGGGCTTCCGTAATCAGCAGGCATCCTTATCTGCCCGTTTTCTTGGTGTGACGCGTCTTTATCAGCTGATGGATGAAGGCGTTACTCACCTGTCAGAATGACAGGCGAGTCACGCCCTCTGCTGCCAATTCACTCTTCCAGGATGCTGTTCCAGGTCGTAGAGAGCATGTACGCCCCCTCGTCCCTGTTGATGGTCCTCGGGCCCCGCTTGCGGATCTCAATGGCCTCTCTGATCCAGCGCTGATGTTTGTTTTTTTCGGTGCGGATGACTCTGGCCTTTTCCCAGTCCATGATGTGGTTTTCCCTTTTGCAGTGATCGGTGATGGCTGATTTGTGATGTTCTAGTTGTGATTGTTCTTTTATTGCCCTTGTTTGTCTCATTGTTGTCTCCTTTTCACATTTCTTCTTGTTTTCTGTTTTTCTTTGAAATAAAACTCCTCCCTGTCTCCCCGATGTATGATTTATTGCATGATTTGCATGGAATTTCATAAATTGAGTTGCATTTGTTTTCTGGGTGGATTTTGTCCTTTGGGTGGACCAATATCTGGCGGAGTGTTGTGTGTGTCTTGACCGGTGTGTTTATGTTGTATTTTTTCATGACCCTTTGGATACGTTCCGTGACTCCCCTCACATACGGCAACGTCACCATATCTCTGTGTTCTTGTTTTGTTTGGTTTTTCTTTCCAACCTTTTGTTGTGTTGTTCTTGTTTTTGACCTGTCCTGCACCTTTTTCTATTGCCCACTGTGGATACTGACACATTTTTAATTATGTAAATGTTTTTTAATTAATGTTTTTCTTCCTGTGTTCTGTCTTCTGGGTCCGTTATTATTGCCATATGTTCATGTAGTGTTCTGACTTCTGACAGTTTGTGGATAGTAGGGTGTTCCGATGTCCATAGGAGGTATTGGTCGGTGTGTGTAGGTTTCCTCTGTAGTTTTATTTTGATGTCGCCTTTGTCTGTGTGATGTATGTTTATGTCCAGAAAGGCTATGGATTGATCTATTTCTTCTTCATGGGTGAATTTGATGCTGCCGTTGGTGTCCATGGTGTTGAGGTGGTCCGTGAATCGTTGTGTATGTCCTGTTTTTACTTTTTCCAGAACGTCGTCTACGTAGCATTTCCATAGTGTGGGTCTGTATTCATCCGGAGCTGTCGTGAGTGCTTTCTGTTCCAAATCCTCCATGAAAAAAAACGCACATGAGGGCAGACATGATGGCAGTTTTGACGAATTTATGAGTGTAGGCAAAATTAACTCAATACAGCTATTTATTTTATACTGGGTATGATAGAGTAATACAAACAGTCAAACAACAAATATTGGAGAGGATACTATTCCCTTCACCACCTCAAGACAAAACCTTCAGACCTGGTAAACTTTGTGGAGACGAAACCAAATCAAGCTCAAAATGTTCAGGAGTTTCAAGATGAGGACTGCTAGAAGGCCCTTTTTCTTTGAAAGGTGTTTAGTTTAACTTACATACTATAAAGATTAAGGGTGTAACGGTACATGTAATAGTATTGAACCGTTTCGGTACGTGGTGCTCGGTTCGGAACGGACGCGTACCGTACGAGTTTCTGACGTAATGTAACCCTTACTTTTCGAGGCTGTGAGTCGATTGGGTTACAGTTTCTTTGTGTAGATTATATTTACTCCCTCTTCTCTACTATACTGGACTGTCTCAGAAAATTAGAATACACAATATTCTAATTTTCTGAGACAGTCCTGTACATTAATCCACCATTTAAAGCAGGGGTGTCCAAACTTTTTGCAAAGGGGACCAGATTTGGCGTGGTAAAAATGTGGGGGGCCGACCTTGGCTGACGTCCTTTACATAGAACAATATACAGGACTGTCTCAGAAAATTAGAATATTGTGTATTCTAATTTCCTGAGACAGTCCAGTAATGAGGACCAACACGGTAGGACAGTATAACCCAGAAACGTCAACGGCGCGACAACGTGGCCGTCACGAGAACGCAATGAAATGCGGGCGTTAGAGTCAATCAGCTAATGCACACCAGTCGCAGTGGGGCCGTGTGTTAGATGCGTCCCAGAAGCGGCTCAACGCGACGCACACGAAAAGAACGGCAGAGTTTATTATTTGACGCGAGACGCGGCCCTCCTGCGTCAATACTACAACCGGTTGCTAGGATCGGGCAGGAAGTCACTCGTGCAAAAATACGGTGGATCCGGTCGATTTTCAAACTAACATGCAATCGTAACCTACTTTTTGAATCATCAGATCTCTTGAGTGGTAGATCGGGGCACAGTTGACTTGTCTTTGTTGATTTACTGTTGTCTTCTCTGCTGTAATAATAACCAACACGGCCCCATGTT
The DNA here is from genome assembly GCF_030265065.1 of Corythoichthys intestinalis. Classification (NCBI taxonomy): domain Eukaryota; kingdom Metazoa; phylum Chordata; class Actinopteri; order Syngnathiformes; family Syngnathidae; genus Corythoichthys; species Corythoichthys intestinalis. Next base: position 26,574,582 of record NC_080410.1, on the reverse strand, counting down.
CAATACAAAACCCTCCTACCACAACAAAACAAGTGGGAACTAATAATCACATAGGAACTAAAGTTATACAACAGAAAATATACAATACTAAAATAAATGAATACTACATCACATTTGTAAAATATAAACACATAATAAAATAAATAATAGCCCATTTAAATAAAATAAATTGAAATGAGCTAAAAAAAAAACAACTAATTAAATAATAAGAATAATGCACACATCCTGCTTACACAATTAAATTTATTAATTTCTGTGTGGCGCTTTAACTTGAGAAAATCCACAAATAAAGCTTTTGAAAACGGTTCATAAGGAAAAAAAAATGTTTCATCGAGGCATTTCTTGCCTGGTACCGCCAGACTATTCTCCCTGTATTTTTCAAACACTGTGAGAATACACGCTAGTTACTTGTCGCTTTAATAACGTCACGTCTGCCCGTCGCTGATTGGTCCACTCCGCTGTCTGTTTGCTGTGGCTTGCTCCGCCCTGGGAATTTGACGGTCGGACTCACCGCTGTTCCAGCGATTGAGTCTGGTATCCCAGGCAAAGGCATTTCATTTGTAAAATACAGGTTAAAATCTTTGTCATTGGGATTGCTTTTCTCTTTAGCACAGGACTTCTTTTTTCTTCTTTCTTTCAGAAAGAAAGCTGACCAATACGCAGGGTCTGAAAGGCAAATTGTTGTTGGATTATCTTTAAATACCCGCTACTTTTTGAGCAGAATTCTACCTTTGTATAGGCTAATGTTCCTATTGTTAAAAGCACAAAAGTGTGTAATAAACAAGTAGCACAGTTACATTTTGCATTTTGTTTTCTTACTGTACCGAAATGAACCGAACCGTGACCTCAAAACCGAGGTACGTACCGAACCGAGATTTTTGTGTACAATTACACTCCTAATAAAGATCCATTTTGCTTGCTTTAGGTGTTCCTAGCCGAGTGTGTGGGTCCTCTGGTCATCTATTTAATGTTCTACTTTCGCCTCCCCTTCATCTACGCTCCTAAATATGACTTCACTGCCAGCAAGAACTGGGTCGTTCAGTCAGTGTCAGTTCTTATAACTTATTCCACATTATTTTCAATATTACACGTTAAATATGAAAATGTCAATTTTTGCAGTTCCGCTAGCATCTGTCACTCTTTACATTACATCAAAAGGATTCTGGAGACGTTATTTGTCCACCGCATCTCGCAAGGGACTATGCCTCTCCGGAACATATTTAAGGTGAATTCCACTACACAGTTGTCAGAAATGTAAGTCCAGGAAAATCTTTTTGTGATGGTAATCTTTGCAGAATTGTGGCTTCTATTGGTGTGCCGCAGCCTGGATGGCATACTACATCAACCACCCGCTCTACACGCCACCACGTAATTCCCGCCTTTCCGTATATTCACTTGCATATCATACTAATAGTTCACAATCACTGCCATCTTTTTTTCAGTATATGGGCAGCAGCAGGTGAATGTCGGGCTTTACACTTTCTTGGTAAGTTTAACATGGAAATAAATGCTGTAAACAACAAAGTGACAATGCTCGGATGTTTGATTTGTATTCATGTAGTTTTGCCAATTTGGGAATTTCTCCATCCACGTCGCGCTTCGTAATCTCAAACAACCAGGTATTCTCACAATTTTATGTTTGTTTAAAAGTTGAGAATATTTTAAGTTTTTTGTCTACTCAGGATCAAAAGTGAAGAAAATTCCTTACCCAACAAAGAACCCTTTCACGTGGATTTTCTGGCTGGTGTCCTGTCCAAACTACACATATGAGGTAAAAGCTGACAAAAAACAATAGGGGACTCAAATAGTGACACTTAAAAAATATATAAAAAAAATAAAAAGGTATTTTAGCAGGGGAATTTAGATTTAAATCCTGCTTATTTCCCTATAAATTTAATGGACTTGATTTCTTATGTTTACTTTTTGTAGGGCGTCTTTTAATTTCCAAAATGTCTTTGCTCGTGGACTCCCCCTACAGTTCCAAAGTGAAACTTACAATGCCATTCAATAATAAATTCAAATTGATTTGAATGGAAAAATCATTACTTTGAGTCAGGTAGCAAAAGTACTAAAGTAAAATTAACAAAGTACCGACTCTGAAATTTCTAAAGTACAAAGCCAAAAATAATATATACAATAGCCAACTTGTTTTTTTTCTAACCTTGCACAAAGAACAAAAAGTCATATTGAAAAAATGTGTTCTTACTTTGCTAACATTGTGTTCCAGCTAACAAAACAAAAAATTAAAAATTATAGTAGCTTACTTGAAACATATATGTATCTTATCCAGTGTTGTTAATCTTACTTTAAAAAAGTAATTAATCATAGTTACAAATTACTTTTCCCAAAAAGTAATTGGGTTAGTAACTCAGTTACCTGAACGTAAGAGTAATTAGTTACTTGGCAAAGTAACTGGTGATAATTTTCATGTTTTTTTTTTTTCTCAAAAAAAAAAAAAAAAAAAAAAAAAAAAAGATCACACAATGTGATATTGCGATAACTAGATAGTAACCTTTGCGATGTGTGAAAGTCATTTAATGTTGTGAATCAACCATTAAAATTGCTCCCACTATTGCATTAGTTCCCTTCTGTCTACTTTTGACATGTGTAAGTTTTAAAACTAGTTCATCATTTAAAGATAGATTTAAGTCAAGATTTTGCTGATTTAGGAGCATTTTAGATTAAAAGTTACTTAGGTTCGCTAGGAAAGTTCTCTACAACAGAGCCTTCCTGAGGAGTTTACTGCTTTAAGATGGCGGCTGTTTACTAACGCATCTGGTTCTTTATTATACATGTTGCCAATGCAACATTGTCTGTCATTTGCATCTAGTTCTGTATATATGAGATATCTACCAAAGCATCAAGTGGGCGTAGTTTGTAGGCTATCGGCTACAGTCAGGTATTATTGGAGCCACCTAGCATAGTAGCATCGCGCTTGCAACGGCGTCACCCTCCTCCCCAATCCTGCTCTGCTCTTTCGTCTCCGTGAGTCCATCTTTTTCAGACTTTTCTCGAGTCAGTCAACCAACATCGTAACGCATAGTAAAGCATGCCTTTCCCGCCTCAGTAACGGTAACGGCGTTGCCAAGATGAGAAAAGTAATTAATTAGAAGAAAATAATGCCATTAGTAACGCCGTTATTAACAACACTGATCTTATCTGTATGTTAGCCACAAGCAGATTTTAAGGGGCGGCCAGGGGCCAGGCCCCCCAACCCCCTGGTGGCCGAAAAGTGTCATTGCATGTAATTAGCTTTCCTATACACTGTATGTATATAAAAGTTGTAAAGGAATAAAACTGCGACAAAAATGAATGAAATGAACAAAAAAATATATTTTTGTAATGGGTCAAAATGATTTTTAGAGCACCTTAGAGGGTCATTTGCTTTGCATATAATTTTCAAAAAAAAAAAAAAAAATAAATAAATAAAAATTTAAACAAATGATTTTTTTCTTTGATTGAAAATAATTTTTTGGGGATTGAAGAACCTTTTTTATGCGATTGAATGATTTAGACACAAATGTCCTCACATAAAACGGATTGCTTCAAAGAAAACTTATTCAATGAAAAATTAAGTGTTCAAATGCAAAATTTTCAATCTCAAATATTTTTTCGCATTCAAAAACTTTTTGTTTGATTGAAATTTTTCATTTTTTGGTTCAAGTGGTTTTCTTTTTGAAAGCTGACTGAGTGGAAAGAAAAATAGCTTTCACATGCCCTTTTTTCTTTAGTTTTTTGAGTTTCAAATTTATTTTTGCATTCAAACACATTTGTTTTTTATTGAAGCAACTTTTTTTAATTGAATATTAAAGACACAAATCTACCTCCATATGGCTCCGCCCAGGGGATACAATTTTTGACTGTGGTAACTACATTGGCACGACATCAGCGGGCGTACCATATTCAATGGATGACGATCTTGGCGAAAAGTATTGCCGAAGCAGCCTGATTTAGAATTCCCCTCAAGAATGATGGGAAACAAAAAACGCTCATTGTCAGCTTGTTATTAAGAATATTCTTGTAAGTTAATTTTTTTGCTGACACTGCACTTCGGGGTCATCAACATGTCCCTGCCCCAAAAGTCAAACTCCGCCTATGATGTTAGCCTACCCTACCATTTTACCCACAAAATAAATTTATCTAACAAGATACATCAATAATCATGCCCAGAGATGTAAACTATGAAATAAAGCTTAGAGTAGTTTTTAGATGCCTAAAATGCAAGACTGGAAAAGATAATGATTCTTCTTCAACACTTATGCGTGAAAATAGCTTAAATATTTTATTTCTTCTTGCATCAAATTTTAGTGTGTTTATTGTCGCCGCCCCCATCTAGCGGTTGATAGTGGAATTAGAACTAAAAGGACCTATGGCGGTAGATTTGTGTCTATTATTCAATTTAAAAAAGTAGCTTCAATCAAAATATATATTTTCAATTTAAAAAAGTCACTTCAAAAAAAAAAAAAAAAACAAGTGAATGCAAAAATAAAATTCATTCAAAAAAAAAAAAGCATTTGGAAACTTTCTTTGAATTATTATTTTTTGATTGAAGTGAAGTTTTTTGGTTTTGTTTTTTTAATCAACTTTTTTGATTAAAGTAATGTTGTTTTGCGTTTAGGGCACATTTTGGCTAGGACATGTGTGTATTTTTTATTTAATCATAAAATAATTTTCTTCAAACTAAATTTAAAAAATAAAATCAAGAAAAATCCCTTCAATCAAAAAAAAAAATGTTTTCATTCATAGAAAAAGAAAAGATTTTGAATACAAAAAAAAATATTTGAGACTCAAAAATTCGCATGTGAACACTTAATTTTTCTTTGAAAATGTTTTCTTTGATTAAAGCAATCCTTTTTGTGTTTGGGTTGTATTATGGGTAGGAGGACATTTGCGTCTAAATCATTCAATCCCCCCAAAAGTTGCTTCAATCAAAAAAAATATTTTCAAAGAAAAAATTAATTTGCAAAAATAATATTGCCCTCCCCTTAAATGATTTATTTTTTGGGGAAAATATAATTTTTATTTGAAATTTTTATTTATTTATTTTTTTTATTGAAGTGTAAAAAGTTTTGAACTTTTTTATTTTATTTTATTTTTTTAATTGAATCATTTTGAGACAAATGTTGCACTTCACTATTGGTCTATTGTCTATTTTTTTGATTGAAGTTATTTTTCTTTTGAATTTTTTTTTTACACATTTTTTTATTGAATCAAAAATGTTGCACTTCGCTATTGGTGTATTTTTTTCTTTCTTTTTTTTTTTTTTTAATTGAAGGGATTTTTCTTTCGTAAATATTTTTTTTTTGTTTGAAGCAGCTTATTTTTAGATTGAATAATAAAGACACAAATATCCTAGCCTAAATGTGCCCCAGACGCAAAACAACATTACTTCAATCAAAAAAGTTGTTTCAATCAAAAAGAAAACTTCAATTAAAAAAAATAATTCAAAGAAATGTAGTTTTCAAATACTTTTTTTTTTTTTTTTTTTTTTGCATCTCAAATTTATTTTTGCATTCAAACATTTTATTTTTATTGACATGACATTTTTTTATTGAAAACATGTTTTGATTGAAGTAACTCTTTTTTTGGATTGAATAATGTAGACACAAATCTACCTCAAACGAACTAAAGAATAGGGAAAAATGTCTGGAAAAAAAACTGCATTGAAAAAAAAATTAAGACAGCAAACCTGGAATCCCATCATGCTCAGGTTAGAGCTTTTACAACCGTATTTCTGTGTGTTTAGGTGGGCTCCTGGCTAGGCTTCAGCGTGATGACACAGTGCCTGCCTGTGGCTCTCTTCACGCTGGCCGCCTTCGTGCAGATGAGCGTGTGGGCCCGAGGCAAACACCGTGGCTACTTGAAGGAGTTCAAGGACTATCCCACCCTGCGCTCTCCCATACTGCCGTTCATCCTTTAGAACGCTACGTCCAGGGGTGGCAGGAACATTTTCCTACTAGGGGCCATTTCTGTTCGAGTCCTCCTGGGACTGTACGAAATGTATGCAAAAAAATAATATATATGAAGCAACAAAACATTTATTATTAAACATGAGCAGTTCATGTCTTTTTTTTTTTTTTTTTTTTTTTTACAACAGTTCAGTTTGTTTTGACATTTGCATGGCCGTCCGTACACTGCCACTGGATGGATTCTCACCATTTGGAGTGAGCAAAGCTTGGCTGCTTAAAGTCTTAATTTGAAAGTTTTTTTTTTGTTATTATTATTATTTTGCTCCGTTACTCTGTCTTGAAAGTGTTTCTAAATGTCATTTGTCTTCTACTGCTGTCAGGGTTTTCCCCAACACATACAGTCATAAGTGTATTCCAGGTTAAAAGGGTTGACGTTCTGATTACTTGTCAGCCCAGTAAGGTATCCAGAGTGCCAAATTAAATTGTTTCGTTATCTTATTGATGAAAATGTGTCCGAGTGAGACTTTTTCGGGGGCATGGCGCCAAAAGTGTAACTTGAATGTTTCTGCTAATAAGAGTTCATGACTGTGTTCATGCAGGAATTAATGAGAAAAGTCCATTTGAGATACGAATGATTAGAAGGGATCCATGGATAGAAAGACTTGTACTCCTTAAAAGGTAAACATTATGAGTTAAAATAATTTGATATTGAAATCCCTTTTGATGTTTTTTCGTTTTATACAATTTGTAAAATTAGTTTAACTAGTAGGTTGCCATTGTTGTTGACGTGCAGGGCGGTGATGTCACATGGTTACACTGCAGGCCTTACAGAGTATGACTCTAGTGACATCAACGTGTCATCTGTTCAACCCTTTCAATTTGAACCCGAGAGGAACATTAATGAGCATGACAGCACTGTGAGTATTTCACAAAATTAGCAGCAAAGGCAAAATGAACAGGAAAGACGGGATGAGACGAGACCCAAAAAAAGTTCTGCCAAAATGTGCTACATCGGGGAAACGTCCCACAAGAGTCGAATTTGACACCCAAAGTTCTACTGTGCGCTATTAGCTTGTTTTGTTTACTTAAACATAGTAATATCAAATAAGGTTGGTGTAAATACAATTCAATTCAATTTTCAATTCAATTTTATTTGTATAGCCCTAGATCACAACAACATTGTCTCAAAGGGCTTTGCAGAGGCAATATGATACACAATCAGAAACAGCAAATGAAGCAACAAAGATGAATAAATAAATTCAAGTCCTGGGTTTCCCCCATCCTTAGACCCTCCATGTCGGCAAGGAAAAACTCCAAAAACTCCAGAGTCTTCAGGAGAAAAATGAGAAACCTTGGGGAGTACCACAGTCAGGAGAGATCCACTCCCAGGACGGATAGACCGGAAGCCCCAGGACCGCTAATAGGAATTAGGAAGATAGGAAGAAGCGGTCCATCTAGCCAGATGAGACGGGGGTAGCAACGAGGACGTCCATCCAGCATGGGGTCTGGAAAGTCAGGAGGCTGCAGCTGAAAAATAGCCCCTCCCCAGTGGGGAGGGGGGAAAGGGGACACCGGGTGACTAGTGATGAAGAGACTAGACAACTAGATATTAACATTGGAAAAAGAAATAAAGTAAGATAAGTGGTAGGTAGAGTGAGAAAAAGGAGATAGAACTCAGTGGCTGTACTTCCCCCAGCTTTATAGCTTCTAGTGCAGCTTAGACTAAACTTTGAGTCTACTCCGACTTCCACTAGCCTGACCATAAGCTTTGTTGAATAGGAACGTCATACAGTATGCTATGTGACTAATGTGGTCAACAGATCAACAATCTGCTTTAAAGCTACCACAACATAATGCTTAAAAGTTTGAGAGGGAAACACATGCAAAAAGGATTTTGAGTCAATGAAAAGGTAATAAAAGCAGTACAGTGGCAGAGGCAGCAAAGCAACCCCAAAACATCAGGGAACCACCGCCATGTTTCAGTGTGGGGACCGTGTTCTTTTCTTTGAAGGCCTCGTTTTTTTCCTGTATATGTTGATGCCTTTCCCAAAAAGCTCTACTTTTTTGCCTCGTCTGACCAGAGAACATTCTTCCAAAACGTTTTTGGCATTCTCAGGTAAGTTTTGGCGAACTCCAGCCTGGCTTTTTTATGTCTCTGGGTCAGAAGTGGGGTCTTCCTGGGTATCCTACCACAGTCCCTTTTCATTCAGATGCCGACGAATAGTACGGGTTGACACTGTAGTACCCTCTAACTGCAGGACAGCTTGAACTTGTTTGGATGTCAGTCGAGGTTCTTTATCGACCATCCACACAATCTTTCGTCGAAATCCCTCGTCGATTTTTCTTTTCCATCCACATCTAGGGAGGTTAGCCACAGTGCAATGGGCTTTACACTTATAGATGACACTGCGCACGGTAGACACAGGAACATTCAGGTCTTTGAAGATGGACTTTTGGTCTTCTTTCTTTTCTCCATGCTCAATGTGGTACATACAAAGATACAGGACAGCTGTTGAGTCAACTTTAATCCATTTTAACTGGTTGCAAGTGTGATTTAATTATTGCCACCACTTTTATGTGCCACAAGTAAGTAACAGGTGCTGTTAATTACACAAATTAAAGAAGCATCACTTGATTTTTCAAAGAGTGCCAATATTTTTGTATTTTTGGGGTTTTCTCTAAAATGATAATGATTGAATTTTTTTCCATTCTCTTTTGTGTTTTTCCATTGCAAGCAAAATAAATGAAGATATTACAACTAAAGCATTTGTAATTGCAATCAATTTCAGTGAGAAATTGAGCATTACCTGACAGAACTGCAGGGGTGCCAATACTTTTGGCCAGCAGTGTATAGGAACTCTGCATTCTTAAATATGTTAAAATATGTTTCTTAAATACGTCATCACCCCAAGCGTCCATAAAACATGGCGCCCTTTTAGGTCAAAACATGTTCTAAATACTGTAGATTTTTAAATCAATGGCAATATTTTATGTGTTTCTAATAACATAATTTATTAAAACTGAACAATTGTGGCATATTAGAGCCTAAAATTCTTTAAGTCCGAGGTCCCTTTGAAGTTAGGAGCATGTCACACAAAAAAACTTGATCCGACTGCTTACAGAAAACTAAACTAAAAACTACAGTGTATCACAAAAGTGAGTACACCCCTCACATTTCTGCAGATATTTAATTATATCTTTTCATGGGACAATGCTGACAAAAGGACACTTTGACACAATGAAAAGTAGTCTGTGTGCAACTTATATAATACAGTTAATTTATTCTCCCCTCAAAATAACTCCAAATATAGCCATTAATATCTAAACCCCTGGCAATTCAATTCAATTTTATTTGTATAGCCCTACAGTGGGGAGAACAAGTATTTGATACACTGCCGATTTTGCTGGTTTTCTCACTTGCAAGCCATGTAGAGGTCTGTAATTTGTATCATAAATTCTCTTCAACTGTGAAGGACGGAATCTAATACAAAAATCCAGAAAATCCCATTGTACAATTTTTAAATAATAAATTTGTATTTACCTGCATGAAATAAGTATTTGATACATTACCAACTAGTAAACATTTTGTCTCTTAGTTCTTTTTTAAGAACCCCTCCTGTTCTCCACTCATTACCGGAAGTAACTGCACCTGTTTGAACTTGTTACCTGTATAAAAGACACCTGTTCACATGCTCAAACAAACAAACTCCAACCTCTCCACAATGGCCAAGACCAAAGAGCTGTGTCAGGACATCAGGGATAAAATAATAGACCTGCACAAGGCTGGGATGGGCTACAGGAAAACAAGCAAGCAGCTTGGTGAGAAGGTAACAACTGTTGGAGCGATTATTAGAAAATGGAAGAAGTTCAAGTTGACGGTCAATCTGCCTCATTCTGGGGCTCCATTCAAGATCTCACCTCGTGGGGCATCACTGATCATGAGGAAGGTGAGGGATCAGCCCAGAACTACACGGCAGGACCTGGTCAATGACCTGAAGAGAGCTGGAACCACAGTCTCGAAGAAAACCATCGGAAACACATTACGCCGTCATGGATTAAAATCCTACAGCGCACGCAAGGTCCCGCTGCTGAAGCCAGTGCATGTCCAGACACGTCTGATGTTTGCCACTGACCATCTGGATGATCCAGAGGAGCAATGGGAGAAGGTCATGTGGTCGGATGAGACCAAAATGGAACTTTTTGGTCTAAACTCTGCTCGTCGTGTTTGGTGGAAAAAGAAGGATGAGTACAACCCCAAGAACACCATCCCAACCGTGAAAGATGGAGGAGGAAACATCATTTTTAGGGGCTGCTTCTCTGCCAAGGGTACAGGACGACTGCACCGTATTGAGGGGAGGATGGATGGAGCTATGTATCGCCAGATCTTGGCTGACAACCTCCTTCCTTCAGTGAGAGCCCTGAAGATGGGTCGTGGCTGGGTCTTCCAGCATGACAACGACCCAAAGCACACAGCCAAGGCAACTAAAGAGTGGCTCCGTAAGAAGAATCTTAAGGTCCTGGAGTGGGCTAGCCAGTCACCAGATCTGAACCCGATAGAAGCTCTATGGAGGGAGCTGAAAGTCCGTGTTGTCCGGCAGCAGCCCCGAAGCCTGAAGGCTCTGGAGAAGATCTGCATGGAGGAGTGGGCCAAAATCCCTGCTGCAGTGTGTGCAAACCTTGTCATGGACTACAGGAAACGTTTGGTATCTGTAATAGCAAACAAAGGTTTCTGTACCAAATATTAAGTTTGATTTTTGTGATGTATCAAATACTTATTTAATGCAATTAAATGCAAATTTATTATTTAAAAATCATACAACGTGATTTTCTGTTTTTTTTTTTTATTAGATTCCGTCCCTCACAGTTGAAGAGAACTTATGATACAAATTACAGACCTCTACATGCTTTGCAAGTGGGAAAACCAGCAAAATCGGCAGTGTATCAAATACTTGTTCTCCCCACTGTATATCACAACGAGGTTGTCTCAGAGGGCTTTGCAGAGTCAATATGATACACAGTCTGAAACAGTAGGTGAATTAGATGAAGTTCATGTCCTGAAGTTCATGTCCTGGGCATCCCCCATCCTTAGACCCTCCATGTCGGCAAGGAAAATCTCCAAAAACCCTTCGGGGAAAATGAGAAACCTTGGGGAGAACCACAGTCGGGAGAAATCCACAACAAATATTAGTACACCGCATGGGAACTACATACATCCCTAAATGTCCAAATTGAGTACTGCTTGTCATTTTCCCTCCAAAATGTCATGGACTCGTTACAGGAGTGCTGTCAGCATTGCTGCAGAGATTGAAAAGGTGAGGGGTCAGCCTGTTAGTGCTCAGACCATACGAGGTACTCTACATCAAATTGGTGTGCGTGGCTGTCACCCCAGGGGGAAGCCTCTTCTGAAGACGGTACACAAGAAAGCCCGCCCGTCCCATCAGACCATAGGACATAAGGACATGACTCCAGTAATCCATGTGCTTTGTTGACATGTCTTCGCAAACTGTTTGCGGGCTTTCTTGTGTACCGTCTTCAGAAGAGGCTTCCTCCTGGGGTGACACCCATGCACACCATTTTGATGTAGATTACGGCGTATGGTCTGAGCACTAACAGGCTGACCCCCCACCTCTTCAATCTCTGCAGCAATGCTGACAACACTCCTGTAACGAGTCAAATGATACTTTGGAGGGAAAATGACAAGCAGTACTCAATTTGGACATTTAGGGATGTGAATTTTTTTCATAGGGGTGTACTCACTTTTGTTGCCAGGGGTTTGGATATTAATGGCTATATTTTGAGTTATTTTGAGAGGAAAATAAATAAACTCTATTATATAAGCTGTACAGACTACTTTTTATTGTGTCAAAGTGTCATTTTTACAGTGTTGTCCCATGAAAAGATATACTTAAATATCTGCAGAAATGCGAGGGGTGTACTCACTTTTGTGATACACTGTAACTCCCTCTTTATACGACTGTCCTGAAAGTGTCCTTTTCCAAACCAAAATTAAACAGGACAAACATAAGTGTGAGCTTTATTCGTGACTCTTGTCCAAAGCATGGACCACTTCATACAAAACAAAACAAAAAAAAAACGGCCCCGTCTAATGGAATGTTATACACTTAAAATGGTTGACAGGTATCACGACACAAAGACAAAGCGGCAGAAGAATTCATACTGTAAATGAGGTCCACCGCATCGACCGAAAGCCTCAGAATTGCTTGTTTTTCGTTCAGTTTTGTTTATCGACCACGTGTGTTGCCGCTCACGACGCAAACAGATGACGTAAAGCACTACAAATGAACACGGGACGTTTGTTTTGTTGAACTTTGGTGGGAATATTCAGAAGAGCGCGCGTCACAGGAAGTCCACAGGAAGTGCACGTGTGGCTTTTCTTAAAGGGCCACTGCTCCTTTTTGCACAGGTGAAATGAGGAGGTAGGATGATTGCTTTTTGCCACCGTCACTGGTCCTTTACTTCCTCCAAGAATCATCAAACGTGATGACGTGTGGCGGGATTTAACTGGATGAGTTCTTTGTTTCCCCCGTTGAATCCATCAGAGGTCGTCACATTCCAGAAAGTGGCTCCTCTGCAGGACCTTGATGTGGCGCTCGTAGATCTTGAGCGCAGGGCCCAGTCGGATGGACAGGCCGGTCAGCACGTCGCTGCGCTGCATGAGCAGCAGCGACTTGCCGTCAATTTCCTGCGGGCGCACACGCAACACGGAATTAGAGACCTTGTGGGGAATGAAAGAAATAATCTTTTCGTGGGTTTAATAGCTTGGGTTTCTATCCCGAAATCAACTAAGTACATAGTAAAAGAATCAAAAGAGCCACATGCGGCTCAGGAGCCCCAGCCTGCGGGTGTCTATAATCAATGGCACTGAAAGACCTAAATTTGATGGCATTTTGTGGTACCAAAGTACCGTATTGGCCCGAATATAAGACAGTGTTTTTTGCATTGAAATTAGACTGAAAAAGAAGGAGTCGTCTTGTATTCGCGGTCTAGACATTATACCCATTCACGACACTAGATGGCGCCACATATCATTGAAGCGATGTTCTGCCATGACTACAGCTGAAACGAATACTCAGCACTTCGAGTTTAAAAACTGATCCGAGTAATTTTATTCACCTCGAGGAATCGTTTAATTTTGCCAGCTCTAAGCATCACGTTTTGCCTGGACTACTTTTAATGCGGGACAACGCACTGACGTCACGTGCGTAGAGGAAGAAGCAATTAAAAAATACCTTACTGCAGCCGACAGCAGTTAAAAACTGCGCCGACGTTGCTAAAAACTAAACGCAAGTTGCTACGGAGGTAGCAGCCTAGGAGGTGCGTGTCAAAGATATCACAAGTACGTAGAACTAGATGCGAAATGACCGACTCGACGGCGTTAATGAAACAGCCGCCATCTTAAAGCAGTACACTTCTGAGCGCTCATAAATAAGATTAACGTTACTGTCCCTCGCTCACTAACGTTATCCCTGCGGAGGGCTAGGTTTCTATTCATTATGACCACTGTCGACGCGTGGCTAACTCTTACATACAGGCTTTATTTAATCTGTGAAAACAGCGCTGTAGAGTGATTAGGGTGTAAAATAAAAACATAATAATGCTAACTGTCAATTTTAGCTCAGTAGTCATTACTGGATAAAACACCAAGAGGCACTGGTGCCTAATGTGCTCCAATACAGCACAGCATTTATTTTGAACACTGCAAAAACTCAAAATTCTATAAAGACTTACAGTTTAGACTAACTTAAAACCTAACTAGAACTTAAAGCTTGACACAAGTGGAAATTCAATTGAAACACGTAGGAAAAACACAGAACTTTTAAGTCATGTGTGTTATCAAGCGTCATGACATTTTTAGGTAAGAAATATATATATTTTTTATAAGATCTAAAAGTTTTTGGAGTGAAAGCAGTGAACTGGTCTTTTCTTTTAGTCACATCTGTTTTCAACAACGTACATTGAAAATAAAGCCATTGATTGACTGAAAATGGTTCAATATTACATGAAATTTCTTGTTTTCTCATCTATAATTGCTCTTTACCTAAAAAAAAAAATGTTTTATCCGATTACTCGATTAATCGATAGAATTTTCAGTCGATTACTAAAATATTCGATAGCTGCAGCCCTAGTCATGACAGATCTCAGCTACTCTCAAGTTTAACCAGTTTGCATTATTTTATTGCAATGTTTTTCCTTTTTTCAAGACTACAGTTACAGTTAGACTTCACTTTGATGGTTAATGCAGTTATTAAAATTTTGTTGTTTTATCACAATAGATTGGTTTATTTACATTTCAAAAACCAGAAGCCATTCATTTACGAATGTGATTGTTCTTTAGTTTACATTTTTAAATCTTCAGATATTAAGATTTGAATGAGGCAAAATAACATGCTTTTTCTCTCAAATATATTGTTATAATCATTTGTTTCGGATGTACTGTAATTATTTCCTGTAAAAAATTAATTTAGTGTTCAAAAAGTCTTTTTTCAAACTTGAGTCTTGAAAAAGAGGGGGTTGTCTTATAATCAGGGCCGTCTTATATTCGGGCCAATACGGTAATTGACGGCAAACCAACTTTAAAAAAAAACAACAACAAAAACTTTTATTGTCACTTATTGTTTTATCATACCAAAAAATTACAACCATAGACTTCCTTACCTATTGATCTGACACTTCGTCATTCTTTACGTCATGCTTTACCATAGGGGGCCGAGCTTGAAGCTTCATTTAGTAATAGTCAGCCGAAAACGGCACAAGGTCATGTCAAAGCCGGGTTTAAGCTAGGATTTTTGAAGAATTACGAAAGCTGTACCGCATACAAACAGGAAGGATTGTCTCAGGAGTGATTTGTTCGAGGTTCAAGGTAAATATTATATCTTTCGTACCATGCATGCATTTTGAAACGTTGTGAAAAAAATCAATGAGAGAATGGGAACCGCTACGGCACTGGCGTCATTCTTCGACATATATATGCAAAATAGATGTGTAACTGCCCGGTTTTTAGCTCATTTAACAAAGAATCGAGACAGTTTTACGTCTATATCTAAAAATAATTCAATGATTGAAGTAAAAAGCTCTTTGCTGTGGACTTGTTGTAAGGCGGCGCCACAGTGAACTTAACTCATTTGCTCCCAAAAACGTATGAATATATTCTATTTTTAATTGTTTCAGTGTCCCAAAGACGTATTTATACGTCTTTTCCTTTTTTTTTTTTTTTTTTTTTTTTTTAAAGAGACATCTCTGATTCAGTTTAGCTCCAAAGCACAAAGCTGAAAATCCATTTTAAAGCAATAAAACCGGCCACTGGAGGGCAGTAGTGCATTTAGTAAGACCCGCAACCCGATTCAACGGCAACGAACGGCCGGGCCGCACGGCCGGGCCGCCGGCGGAAGGTGACCGAATGGTGTCAAGGATGCCAGGCGGCGGATGACCGAGCAGAACAACCTAGAGGACGCCCGGGATGCCAGGCGCTGGACGACTGAGCAGAACGACTGGGACCACCAGTGCAGCGGACGGTGCCGTTGAGTCCGTGCTGCTCTCTGAGCAAACCCCGCAGGGACTCAAAAAAATCCATCTTTATGAGACAGGCGGCGATGAGGGAAAAGTTTACCTGGTTGTCGCGGCCACAACAGCGTCATCACTCAGTTAGTTATGTGTAAATAAATTGTTACCTTCCTATCAAAAGCTCTATTTGTCTTGTTGTTCATGTTATTTTGTAAAAGGAAAACTATTCAGATGTTTGGGATGTAACTAAAGAAAAAAATAGCTGTGTTAAAGTCAAAGTTATGTTTGAAATGTATGCTTTCACAAAAAGCTCAATTTCTCTGTTTTTTCATCAGAAATTGGAAAATTGCTCAAATTAAGCTATTTTCTAATGCCGATTTCTAAAGAAATGTAAAAGATATGAACTTACTTTTTTTCCTGCTGGAAGTAAAGAGTATTTTTTCTTTTAGCGGGTTCCATGTTTATATAGCAATAGAACAGAATTTTCTGTGGGCCTTGCAAAATCAGTCAAAATCCAGTAAAATGGGAGCGAAGGGGGTTGCGCCGGTGAAAATGGTTGGGAGTGAATGAGTTAAAGACGAGCCGCACATTCGCCATATTTACGCAAAATACATGCTAGCTGCACGGTTTCTTTTGCTTTTAACCAAGAATCGACTATCTCATATGCATTTTTATAGCATGTTTATTTAGATACTTTCACGTCACTTTTGAGATTTTAACTTATCCTGCACTGTAAAGGGATGCTCCACAATTTCATTGTATAACTGTATAATGATAATAAAGGGCTATTCTATTCCATAATTAGTTGTGGTTGTATATCGAATTTGTTAATAATCTTTTTACATATTATTTATAATTGATTCTGCATGTTTTCCTCAAGTATTAAGTTTATGATGTTAAATTGAGTGATTTATTAGCTGTTGAAAAATTGCAGTAAATAAAAAAAAAAATTAAGTTGCTATTTTGGTCAAAAATTAAATATTAAATCTTGCTATTGATCCTGAAAATATAGGTGATTATCTCTGCATTTGGTAATCTTTGTGCATCTAGTGTAAAATCTGAGACTTTTATAGTCATTTTAAGTTTTGTTATCCTTATATTAAAAAATGATTAATTGGGATTTTATAAGGGAACAACTTTGATTTTTTTGATGCCGCTGCTCATGGAGACTCATATATGGCTAAAGTAGGTGCCTGTTTTGTTTTTAGGTCGGTAGCAGCTTTGGTTTTGAAAATATTTGAATTTGATGTTTTTGAAACTAGGCCCCTTACGGATCAGCCCCGTTTCCCGTGTCATGTCAATAGGTTATGAAGTCTATGTTACAACAATAAATAGAGGCTAATTTAATATGAATTAATATTGTAATTATTAGACAGGATAATTGATAATTAAGATTGAAATACAATTAAGTAAATGTTTTGTTCCTGTTTTAAAAAATGTATATTTTCCCCCCAAACTGATATTGTAATAAATTACATTTAAATTTCAAAATAATTTAATATATCGTAAGCATCTTAAAAAATGATCAAAATATTGAATTAAAAAAAAACTTTTAAAATTTGAAATACTCTAATAACATTTGAGATATTCCAAAATTAAAATAACATTGTTTTTACTCTTTACAAAATTTTAAAAATACATTGTCACCTACTACATGTATTAAAATATATATAGATATAGAATATTATAAAATGTATTAATTAAATGTTCTTACAAAAAACAATTATACCTATGAAAAAAAATCATTAGATTTTTTTGTATTTAAAATAATAATGAAAATAATTTGGACATACAGTTTGAGAACCCACCTGCGTCCTGAACGCTAGCGCCTGCTCCGGAAAGCCAGCGTCGGCAAAGTAACTGGCAACGTCGGCCACCGTCCAGTGCAGCAAGTTCTGACTCATCTTCTCCTTTTTCACCGAGCTGTGACCACAGGGGGAAGACATTTTTCCCCCCCGCATATTTGGACACATTTCAAGGAAACGCGCTCGATACTTACACGTCGTCGCTTTTATCGTCTCCGTTTATATGAACGCTCTCGACTTGTGCGAAGGAGGAGAGCGTAGCTGCGTTCTTCTTTGAAGCACCTTTTGAGAAAAGACGTTATCCTCAGCAAGGCTGCCACAAACGATTAATTTGATAATTGTCAACACCGATTATTTTTCCATTAAGTCGACTAATCGACTCGTATATAAATCACGTTATCTACAGTTATATTACTTTGGGCTTTACATTTTGACTAGAAATGTGCATTGTAACTAGGGCAGCAGCTATTGATTATTTCAGTAGTCGATAAATCGATGAAGTAGTTAGTTCGAATAATCAAGCAATCGGATAAGGAACATAAAAAAATACCTGAGCTGAGCCTCAAACGGTATAAAAAAATAAATAAATAAATGAAT
The DNA here is from genome assembly GCF_030265065.1 of Corythoichthys intestinalis. Taxonomy (NCBI): domain Eukaryota; kingdom Metazoa; phylum Chordata; class Actinopteri; order Syngnathiformes; family Syngnathidae; genus Corythoichthys; species Corythoichthys intestinalis. The sequence goes on along the minus strand of NC_080410.1, from coordinate 26,556,749 downwards.
AAATGAGGATGGTTCAAACACATATTCCCATAAAAAACGGCTAAATATACCTAAAAACTAAATTATGAGTGCATAAAAAAAAAAAAAAAAAAAACATTAGCTGAAACAAAAACTTAGCTTAAGTTGGTGTTAACAGGGAGCAGCTGGATTCAGCCATGCGAAATGAGTTATGTTATGTTGCCACTAGAGGACAGTGTATCAACCCAAATCAATAAAACTAAATGCAAACACTTTCAAAACAAACCGTTACAACGCCACTTTAACGAATACTCGTAGCAGCAAAATTAAATTCAAATCTTTTTTCTAATCGAATTACTCCAGTTAATCGATTAATCGTTGCAGCACTAGTTGGTACCAAACACTATGCAATGAGAAAATATTCTGTAACTATGTAACTGCAGAAGTTTGCAGATAACTAATTTTGATTCGTTCCAAATATAATCAGTCTGTTTTCATCAAGGACTAGAGAAATCTCACAATATTTCCTTTTTTTTTTTTTTTTTTAAATTTCAAATATGTATTTTTAATTAATAAAAAACAGTATATAGTATACAGTATATAGTTTATAATTATTGTATTTTATTTATTTTATTGTATTTATTTATTAATATATTTATGTTTTATATATTTTTTTCCCTTGTTTTTATTCTTTAGATAATTGATAAACATTTACTGTTAAGAGGCTTACTTATTAATCAACTAACTATTTGATAATCAATTTATGTAAACACATAGGCATTAAAAATAAATTTTAAAAAACTAAAAAGGAAAACAATTAAGTTTCTCTTTTATGTATTTTTTATATATAAAAATCAATTATATTATATATAGGAGGTAGGCCCCGGGTTACGACGGACCAAATTTATGAGATTTCGACTTTATGACGCCTGCGTCTCGTCGTTTTTTGTTTTTTTTTTCAATGTTGACTTTTGTTTTGTGATGCATGCTTTTATTTTTGCGCAGGAAGCATAGAACAGGAAGCAAAAGCATGTACAGACGCACCCGCCCACCCCACACACTGTAAGCACACACAAAGCAGCCGAGTGACAGGGGTGACAGCCTGCGAGCACATTTGTTGCTTGTGAAGCATCCAGAGGCGACGGCTGTATACTAGTATAACCCCTTTTGTACTGTTTATTGTGTGTTTTCAATTGTGGCTGAATACTTTTAATGTTATGTTTTTTTATGAGTTTCTGTGATTGTTTTTGATGATGTGCGGACGCTAATTGATACATGCTAATCGTTTGTTATTGCTGTATCTGCAGCTACTTGTAAACGTAAATATGAATTCCTGTTATTGAAGATGAGTGATTTAATTTGATTTTATTTTAGTTTCATTCTGTGTTGATGTCATGAGCAGCTGAATGAAGTCAGCGAACCACACGGACGTCTGACATCGTCATTTCGGAGCTTAGCTCACTGTTTAGCTGAGAATTGGCCCCTACGTCTTGGCGAGGAGAGTACAATGAGGTATAATACATATTTTTGGATGTTTTTTTTTTTTTCCCCAGAGGGTGTTTGAGGTATTTAAAAGTTTAATTCTGATTTAGGCAGAAATCAGGGTTACATTGCCAGCACAGGAACGGAACTCGTTCGCAAACCGGGGACTACCTGTACTGTATAATAGAGTTGGATTAATTATATATTTTTTAAAATTCCATCTATCCATCGATTATCTACCGCTTAATCCGGGGGCAGGTCGCGGGGGCAACAGCTTTAGCAGGGAAGCCCAGACTTCCCTCTCTCCAGCCAATTCAACAAACTCCTCCGGCGGGATCCCAAGGCGTTCCCAGGCCAGCCGAGAGAGACATATTATCTCCAGCGTGTCCTGGGTCGTCCCCGGGCCCTCCCGCCGGTGGGACATGCCCGGAACACCTCACCAGGGAGGTGTCCAGGAGGCATCCGAACCAGATGCCCCAGGCACGTCAGCTGGCTCCTCTCAACAAGCTGGAGTAGCGGCTCGACCCCCGAGTCCCTGCCGGATAACAGAGCTTCTCACCCTATCTGTAAAGCAGAGCCTAGACCCCCTGCGGAGGAAACTAATTTCGGCTACTTGTATCCAGAATCTTGTTCTTTCGGTCACGTCCTAGAGTTCGTGACCATAGGTAGGTAGGAACGTACGTAAACCAACTGGTAAATCGAAAGCTTTGCCTTTTGGCTTAGCTCCTTCTTTACCACAACGGACCGGTGCAGAGTCTGCATCACTGCATCACTCCGCCTATTGATCTCCTGCTCCCTCCTGCCCTCACTCGTGAACAAGGCTCCAAGATCCTTGAACTCCTCCACTTGGGGCAGGATCTCATTCCCACCTCATGCAAGAGAGGGCACGCCACCCTTTTCCGACTGAGGACCATGGTCTCGGATTTGGAGGTGCTGATCTTCATCCTAATCGCTTCACACTCGGCTTCGAACCGCTCCTCTGAGAATTGGAGATCACGACTTGATGAAGGCAACAGCACTACATTATCTGCAAAAAGCAGCGATGCAATGCGGATGCCACCAAACCGGACCCCTTCAAGGCTTCGGCTCTGCCTAGAAATTCTGTCCATAAAAGTTAACCATACTAGGAATGGATACGACTTACTGCCGGCAATGCGAACAAAACTCTGACACCGGTCGTACAGGGACAGAACAGCCAAGGGGCTCGGTACCCCGTGCTCCCAAAGCACCCCCCACAGGACTCCCCGAGGGACACGGCCAAACGCCTTCTCCCCAAATACACAAACCATATGTAGACCAGTTGGGCAAACTTCCATGCACTCTCGAGAACCCTACCGAGGGTGTAAAGCTGGTCCACTGTTCTATGGCCGGAATGAAAACCAAACTGCTCCTCCTGAATCCGAGATTCAATTTCCAGACTTTTTTTTAGATTTAGAATTTTAAAAAGATTTAATACAAATAAGGAAGAGAAAAATGTAACTTCGGATTTGATATACATACAGTCCCTGACAAAAGTCTTGTCGCTTATCCATTTTGTAGAAACAATTGCTAATAACCTGACATTTAATTATTCAATTGGTTTCAGAAATGGCTCATATGAAAGCTAAGAACCTCCCAAATAATGTTGAATGTACAAAAATATATTTGTTTCACTGAAAAAAGATTGATCATTTAATGAAGACATAAAGGTCAAATTTTGGCAAGACAAAAGTTTTGTCGCCTACAGAAAGTAGTGTGAAAATTGAACAAAAAATGTACTTCAAATACAATAATAAATTACATAACATAAGCAAATTAAGAAGTGGTGCTGTGAGATCCAAATTTAATATTTTGTATGACTTTGGCAAGGATTCATACAATTTATTGATTAAGTCATCAGGAACATCAAAGAAAGCAGTCTTGCATGCCTCCCAGAGTTCATCAACATTCTTGGGTTTCGTCTTCCATGCTTCCTGTTTCATCCTACACCAGACATGCTCAATGATGTTCATGTCTGGTGACTGGCCTGGCCAGTCCTGGACGATCTTGATCTTCTTTGCCTTGAGGAACTTTGTGGTAAAGATTGAAGTATGTGATGGACCACATTCCTGCTGCAGAATTTGTCCCTTTTTATGGTTAGGAATGTAAGAGGCAGCTAAGAATTGTTGATATTATTATTATTATACAAATCTTAAATCTTATTTGTTGATATTATTTAAGGCTGTCAAAATTAACGCGTTAACGTGCGGTAATTAATTTTTTAAATTAATCACGTTAAAATATTTGACGCAATTAACGCACATGTCCCGCTCAGACAGTATTCTGCCTTTTGTTAAGTGTTACAGCAAGGCTTTTTGTGCTGTCTAACAGCGAACTCTTGTGGTCACTTTGCGACATGGTTTATTCATTTCTTGCCAGTTCAATATGGCTGCACGAGGTCTCTGTTGTGCTTATATGATCCTTGGACAAGATTTGTCCGTAAGTATGGTTGTTGTAAAGAATGTACATATTATGTTAATAAGATAAATGTTATATTTTTTGTATGAGACGCTTTTTGTTTATGTTTAGTTAACCTGTATAGCGTGCTAAGCTAACGTTGTTGCTAATGCAATGCTTGTGTATTTTTTTTTTTGTAGTTTTAGGACGGTCTAAAGAGGACAATGGTTTGAGGCCATTTTATTAATAAATCAGATGAAAAAGGAAGAAGTCTGATTATTAAGGCGTCGTTCACTAGCTGTCTAGCTTTGGAAAAAGTAGACGCTGCGGCGTGAGGACAGCATAGACAGATTTAAATGACAGTAGAGTGAAATGCCCACTACAGTCCTTATGTACCGTTTGGTGAATGTATATATCCATCTTGTGTCTTATCTTTCCATTCCAACAATTTATTTTACAGAATATATATATAATTCACAGAAAAATATGGCATATTTTATAGATGGTTTGAATTGTGATTAATTGCGATTAATTACGATTAATTAATTTTTAAGCTGTAATTAACTCGATTAAAATTTTTAATCGTTTGACAGCCCTAATATTATTATTATTATACAAATCTTAGCTGCTTCTTACATTCCTAACCATAAAAAGGGACAAATTCTGCAGCAGGAAGGTGCTCCATCGCATGTTTCAATCTCTACCTCAAAGTTCCTCAAGGCAGAGAAGATCAAGATCGTCCAGGACTGGCCAGCCCTGTCACCAGACATGAACATCATTGAGCATGTCTGGTGTAGGATGAAACAGGGAGCATGGAAGACGAAACCAAGAATGTTGATGAACTCTGGGAGGCATGCAAGACTGCTTTCTTTGATGTTCCTGATAACTTCATCAATAAATTGTATGAATCATTACCAAAGCCCACGAAAGAAATACAAAATATTAAATTTGGAACTCACAGCACCACTACTTAATTTGCTTATGTTATGTAACATGTTTTTGTATTTGAAGTACATTTTTTGTTCAATTTTCACACTACTTTCTGTAGGCGACAAAACTTATGTCTTGCCAAAATTTGACCTTTATGTCTTCATTAAATTATAAATCTTTTTTCAGTGAAACAAATATATTTTTTGTACATTCAACATCCTTTGGGAGGGTCTTAGATTTCATATGAGCCATTTCTGAAACCAATAGAATAATTAAAAGTCAGGTTATTAGCAATTGTTGCTACAAAATGGGTAAGCTACAAGACTTTTGTCAGGGACTGTAGATTGATTCCTAAGTGGATTTGGACAATTCTTAGGTCAACGATGTCTCTAAACGATTTATCTACGATCAAAAAAGGTGTCGATTAATTTGATAATTGCTTCGTCAATGAATCTCGGCAGCTCTCATTCCTAGCAGTCGCCTGAAGATTGCTCATGACCATGTATGAGAAACTCACCATCTTCTGATGAAGACAGACTCTGTGCTCGAACCTCTACTGAGTCACCGCTTCGTTCCTGCGGGACGGAACAAATGAAACGTTAACGCTGCGTCGGAAGAAACGGTAAACGGAACACTGGGACGAATGCGAGTTACCAGTTGCGCGGCGTAGTCCGGCACCAACTGGTCTGAGAGTGGGCTGCTGTCCTCCATCTTGTCCTCGTCCTTGGCGTTATTCCCTGAGACACTAGGACAGACTGACACGGGGTGGACTGGCGCTGGACACAAGCGAAGAATGACCAATGTTAGCAAATTTTAGTAAAAAAGGTGGTGTTGCTCTCATACCTTTATCTATGGGCATCGTCTGTTCCTGGCGCTCCCCCGGGCAGACGGTAATCCCGTTAGCCCAGTCGTGGTGTGTGAGGATCTTGGGACTCAAAGGGGGCAAAGAGCTGGGCCTGCCAACCGCCGTTTGGAAGGAGGGGACAAATTCTGGACCGGGACCGAGCCCGGGGCGAGCGTGAGAAGGCGAGCAGGGCGCAGATGCCGCTCGGGATAGTGTCGCCGTCGCGCAAGCGGGGGCAAGGGAGGGTCCGTCTTGGCCGTCCCGGCTTTCGTCACCTTCGTCCAGGTTGCTGTCCGTGTCCATGGCCATGGAGGTGTCAGCCTGGAGGAGTTCCATGTGCGTTAAATGGAATAGTTACTCCTTTTCACTCTTTAATTGCAGGAGATGATGTCCAATCAATTTGAACTAGGAGAGCTGGCAAATTCGAAAGAATCTTGTTTAATTAAATGAAAAATGGACGATTTCAATTTTCTGATGTGTAATAGTGGAGGAAGAAAAATCCAGGAAGGGGCCGCGCTATCATATTCGTTCATTCTCTGCCAGGTCTCCCACCTATGATGGATTGGTCGTCAGACGACTCTGACGAAGTCGGAAGTGCTCGCCGAAACATGTCAGGTCAATAAACCACCTACTATTGCCTCGGATAAAAGAAAAGGTTTGACGAATTTCCTGACCAATGTCTCGTTGTATCGCCATATCGTGAGATCATCGTTATCATGAGCGTTGTATTGCAAATCGTATCGTATCATGAGCAACCAAGAGGTTCCCACCACTAGGCTAAAAGGCAGATTAAAAAACTACCGTATTGGCCCGAATATAAGTGCTTTTTTTTTTTGCATTGAAATAAGACTCAAAAAGTTGGAGTCGTCTTATATTCGGGGTCTAGACATTATACCCATACACGACGCTAGATGGCACCAGATATCATTGAAGCGAATGCTGAAATTGAGTCATGTTCTGTCATGACAGATCTCAGCTACTCTCAAGTTTAACCAGTTTGCATTATCTTTAGGCCTGTATAACGCGTTAACGACCATGATTAATCTGGAAATATTAACGCATTAAAAAAAAATAACGCAATTTACCGCTCACACTAAGTTTAGCCACAACTGCCTCCCGTAGTCCCACACGGTGATGTTTACATTCTCCGCGGGGAAATGCAGGACAAAATGCAGCCAGCCACGATGAGTGAGGATGATGACCCAGGACTGCTTCATGGCAAATTCCGTTTTAAAAAGCTGCCTAATGGAAATCTGGATAAAACAAAAGTTGTGTGCACAATGCACATACTGCTGTGATGAACTGTCCTTCCATCAAAGCACAACCAGCCTAAAGTACCACCTTTGGGCAAAGCATATCTTCGTTAGTGTTCGCAATGACGCTAACACAGCAAAAACAAGCCGCAGTCATCAAGCTACACTGGCAGAGTGCGGACTTGGACTTGTCAACAAAAGGACAACAAGTAGGTTGACTACTGCTATCGCTAGATGGGTAACCAGAGACTGTAGACCCATTAACTTAGTCAAAGACAAGGGCCTTGAAAATCTCATCCAGATAGCATCGGGCGATCCAACATACAGAACACCTTCACGGGCAACTATTGCCACAAAAATTTATGAACTTTTTGAAAATGAAAAGGCAACGAAGGTGGAGCAACTAGCCAGAGTTACGTTTGTTGCACTGACAGGAGACCACAGGACAAAAAAAAGGGTATGACTGGCTAACTTAAGCAGTGTTTCTAAACACCTTTACACACATTTTAGTGTAATGTTTTTCAGTTAAGTGTGTGAAAATTGACTTGGCAGTTAATTTTTCGGCAATATGCCAAACGGTACTTGAGCCACATTGTTACTCTGAGGCACTTTAATCTGTTAAACTCTGTTCTTTATAATACTGACAATTTATTTTATTTTATAAGAGCTGAGTTGTTAAATTTTTTTAAAAAACTCTATTTGGTTAAGTATTAATTCATTTATACATCATGCATTTCATCTGAAAACAAATTTTAAGTCAATTATAATATTTTCCTAGATTTTTTTTTTTCCTGAAAAGCAACTTTATTCATCCCGAGGGAAATGTGATTAATCATGATTAATCACACAGTTGACATATGATTAACTAGATTAAATTTTTTAATCATTTGACAGCACTAATTATTTTATTACAATGTTTTATCCTTATTCAGCTTTCTTAAGACTACAGTTACAGTTAGACCTCACTTTGATGGTTAATGCAGTTATTGCATTTTTTTTTTGTTTTATCACAATAGATTGGTTTATTCACATTTCAAAAACCAGACGCCATTCACTTACGAATGTGATTGCACTTTAGTTTACATATTTAAATGTTCAGATATTAATATTTGAATGAGGCAAAATAACATGCTTTTTCTCTCAAATATATTGTTATAATCATTTCTTTCAGATGTAATTATTTTCTGTATAAAAATTAATTTGGTGTTCAAAAAGTCTTTTTTCAAACTTGAGTCTTGAAAAAGAGGGGGGTCGTCTTATAATCAGGGCCGTCTTATATTCCGGCCAATACGGTAATTTCTGGTCATCTGCACTTTGCCAAATTGTTGTATACAGTTGAATCGTCTCAAAATATGATTCTAATTCAAATATTAATGATATTTAAGATTTTTTTTTACGCTGTCACAGGCACTTGAAGTCTGAGGTTCCCTTTAATACTCGCCCATAGCGATTACGGCATTTTAATGCCGCATCGGTACCTATCGGTGCAACACCAATAGATACTTGAAGCAACTATCTTTTATATGAATATAATTTATACTAGGTGTTGTAGCCCTCAGAGGAAACCAGAACTACCATGAGTTTGTCACCCCTACCCCAGAATATAAAAGGGAGACCCTCTGTTCTAGTTTTCCATCTCCGTTTAGTCTATCACTTCCTGTCTCCAAAACATCAGCAATTCCAGCTAAACTTGTCCACGTCCGAGAAGAAAATCCTACCCGTTCTCATCGGTTTTCAACCCGGATTGTTGACACGACTGCAGGGAGGGCTGACTGAACGAGTCTGAAATATGTCGTAATTTGACCTCCTTGGTGGTAAATCATTAGCAGTGACGCGAGAAAAGCACAACTTCGATGAAAAAGGTTAGGGGAAAAAAAGCGTTCGAGAACGATTGTTTTTCGACGGGGCAGTTGCGAGCGTGCTCAACTGCTGCGTGTCCCGGAGCGCGCTACCTTCCTCGCCGCATTTCACACAACTTTCGCGAACCCGCCTTGGAAAGACGAACGGATCGAATCGTGTGGCGTTAAAAGACAAGCTCCGATGTGATCATAATATGAGGATGCATTAATGACTTGTCGTGGTATAACAAGAGAGAACAGAAAAAAGGCCGATGGGAGGTGGTTTCTCTTGTTTTGCGCACATTTCCTTCGAAGTGCGCATGCAGTTCGAACGTCTCGCCATTGTGCGTGCGTGCTTGGTGCGAACGAAGAGGGCGTTTTGAGAGGAGGGCAGTAGTTGAAAGGGAAAAACCGGCTTAAAAGCGAAGTGCAAAGCGGAGCTACTTTGACTTTGGAGGACTCCGTTATCGGACACGTCACGTTTTCACTTCGGGGTGAAGCACACATGTTTTGTGTTGCCTTTTTTTCCTTACGAGGACAAACTCGACGTGATCTCGGCTTAACCCACATCGGACGGCCGCATAAAGCAAGCGGCTTCATGTTGCCGTCGACGTTTACACCACCTTAAATGGTGGCACTTTCCTACAAAAATGTTGCAAAAAATACAAACGCAATCGCGGGGACGTCATTGTAATCGGATGGCGTGTCCGATAATGGATGCATAGGGTGACTTAAAGCGTCGCCTAGTCACGCGTCCCTCGGTTAAAAAAAAAAAAAAAAAAAAGTGACGCAGATGACAGTATCACGGCACACTTGGCAGAAATTGGAGTTAGTTTAAAGTGATGGTTTTGAAGGAAGGGGGAAGATGTTTGCAACCGCGTCATGCTTAAAACATGTCTTAACACATGTCACTTGGAAAACAGTCACCTCGCGTCTGTAATTTTTGTTACACTTTAGAAAAAACAGCAGTCTGCTTAACAAGACAAGCGAAAACATACGTATTTCCGGGTTGTTGTGTCAAATTAAAAGCCGCTTGTACGAATTTGTACTGCAATTACTAGATTGTGAATTCCTACTTCTGGGTTGGAGTCGGATAGCGAGGCTAGCTTGACCGCCGCCCCGCCGAATGCCGAGTTAAGAGCCACGTTTCGAGCTAAAAACGTCGCTTTTCACCGAAAAGCAATCGATTAAACTACTCGAGAGTGTGTTCGGGCGGGTTTGACAGAAGCAGAGTTAGGGAAAAAAAAGACGTTGCTCTGCTCGCACGCGCAGCCCTCCCCCCCCCCCCTCCTCTGTCCTCCACGGTAGCGCTCAACCGCCGCTCCCCGTTTGCGGCATTCCTTTTCTGGGTACACTCGCCAACCACTCCCCGCTCAAGACACATTAAAGACGCTTAGGGTTAGTGTATTTAGAAAAATAACATGAAAAAAGCACGGGGTGCTTTGTTTTGTTCACCACCTGTAAAGGAAACAGTTCATTGGTATTATTATTTTTTGAATAAAAGAAACGTGACTTACCTCGTCGTCATCGTCTTCGTCGTCCGGGTCCGCCGGGCCGAGCGCGCTGTCCCCGTTGCTTAAGTCCGAGTGAGTGGCGTCGTTGACGGCCGCGATAGACGCCGACGCTGACGCCACCGCAGCAGACGCCGTCACCGCGTCGTCCTTCTTGCGGCACCTCCGCTGAACCTTAGCGGCGTTCCGGTATGAAATTGAGCCCTTGTAGTTGACTTTGAGAACCGTCTGCTCGCGTATGAGCTTCTCCAGCTCGCCGCACGTTTGGTCGGGCTCGCACCCGTGGCGACGCCGGACCATTCGGCAGATTCGCTCCAAGTCCGGTCGGGCTTTTCGGGACCGGAGCGAGTCAATAGTGTCCAGTATCCACTCGCGGTACTTGTCGTCGGACATTTTCCTCTTCTTTTTTGTGTTATTATTTTTCAAGGGGGTGTGCGGGGAGAGGGGGGGGGGGTCTCCTTCTCTGGTGCGTTAGTTGCAGCGGCGGAGAAGCGGAAACCTTCGTCCGTACGCTTGCCTGCGTCTGGCTCGTGCGCTTAAGGTGGACCGGCCGAGTTGCAGCTCCCAGAAGTTTCACCCTCCCGTTCTTTCTCGCTCCCCCTTAAGGTGGAGCACACGGCAACGACCGGTTTTACAAAGTGGAGCTACGTTTAGGAAGTAAAAAAGTCAGCTGGTGGCAGAAATACAATCTCGTCAGGCTGAGAACGTGTTTTAACGCATGACGTTCCGAGATGGTCGACAATGTTACGGTTTAGCCTTTTTCACTCCCCCGTCTGTAAGCGTAATTTATTGTGAACACGTACATCCTAAGCGTCGTGTCAAAATAAAACTCGCGACTGTCAATTTAATATCAGTGTTTCTTAACATTAAATAAGACGCGGCCCACTTCCGCGTTATAGTTGGCTCATTTGTCCTTCACAGTAAAAGCCGCTGCTTTCGTCTGTCTCGTGCGCTTAAGGTGGACCAACCGAAGACCAAAAGTTGGCCCAGCCATGTGACGGCACATTTGGGAGTAACGTGTGCCACTGTTGTAATTCCGTTATACTAACAAAGCATATTAAATAGAACATTCCACGACAGAGGTGGCAGGCATGTTAGAATTATGTCCAATTTAAGAGTTGCACCCTCTCGTGAGCCTTCGGTAAAAGTAAAAACGAATATAATTGGGCATTTCCGGCACGTCGTGTTAAAATAAAAGCCGGAAAGACGAGGTCGCCGTATAATGACTAGAACAGTGGTTCTTAACCTGGGTTCGATCGAACCCCAGGGGTTCGGTGATTAGGTCTAAGCGCGGTGAAGGTTACGAGTCTTACGACACGCAAGGCCCTATTTTTGGACACTGACAAAATCTAAGGCAAAGTGGCGTTTTAGACCAGGTTTTGGACTGGTTAGTCCCCAATTTACAGGCTTGATACCGATTCTTTTAACTGCTAATCTTCAATCTGATGGAAGGAGAAACTGTTTGCTCAGTGGAAGGTTGACTCTCACTTGGTTTGAAGAAGTACTACAGACCTATGGGTGGCGTGCACCGCGTTGACATAAAAAACAACATTTGCATCACGTTTTACGCCACGAAAATAGAATGAGAGGCGAAGATGTGATAAATTTAGCATGAAACATGAAAACAAAAATAGAAACAGTGTGAAATGAATCGAGTTTAATTTCACTTTCCAATTTGAAAAGCAAATCAAAAGGCAAAATTATTTGTTGTAAATTAACACTGTTTATTGGACAAGATTCATGTTTTTTTTTGTTTTTTTTTTAACATAATAACTCCGTGTACAAATCTGGCATCATTTTGTGCAAAGTGTTTCATTAAATTTCATATCATTTGAGATGTAAACATGACAGATACTGTACACTCAATTTTAATGCAACTAAGCAGGTTTAATATTGGGCCAGTCTTGGTTTAGTGGTCTGATGATGCTTCACGAATAAAAAAATAAAATAAAATCTGACCTGTTTAAAAACATGCCATCTAAATGAGAAGAAATTTGAATGAAAATTCACATAGCTTTTAGCTTGTTAGCTTAGATATATATCAATTTTGAAGTTGGGGGGGTCAAATTCAATAGGGTTCGGTTCATGCATGTGTGAAACTCATGGAGTTCGGTACCTTTAGCAAGGTTAAGAACCACTGGAATAGAATCATGAAATCAAGTGAGGCCATATATATCACATATATAAGGCTAGATGTGTAAAGGAGTAAGTTACTGACGGCCATTTTGCGTCAGAGGACGCTCTGATTCTGCCCGTACATGAAACAAAATGAAGTAATTATTTAGAAGTCGTTAATTTAGTGCACCTTTGACGTTTATGAAAGTGCACGCTCCATACACAACCCACATTCAGCGAACGGTCATGACGCAAAATTGCCGACAAGTGACGAAACTCGTCCCTATTGACTCACGGAGCGCATCAGACATCTATTACAAACATATATGATTTCTATGAAACCGCTCACTTCCGGGTTTAACGCGCCAGATGCAAAAATACATTTCCTACATTTGATAAGTAATCAAAACAGAAATCCACTTCCGGTATGTAGTGTCAAAATAAGAGATCCTCACATGAGTTTGAATCGAATCAAAGTCAACTGTGGTGTGATAAGCAATGACGTTTCCGGGTTAGCTATGCTACCTTGACTGTCGGCCCTTCTGCGCGAGTAGCGGGCTGGCGGGTCCAGCTCGCGCGTCGAAGGTGGACGGGCCGAGTTTGCAGCCGGTTGCGGCCCAAGTTTATTCCCTCCCCCCGCTGGTGCCCCATGTGAAAGCACGACGAGTGAGGGGGGGCAAACACGCTGACAAAGGGGAGGGCAGACAAAGTCGGGGGTTGCAGCGATTTCTTCATGTCTTTGGAAAAGGCGTAGCAGGATATTTTGCTGAAAAACAAAACCATTTAAAGCTACACACACAAAAAATACGAGGCGGTGCTGGGAAACCGCATTGGGTTTTCTCACGTTATGTTGCACACCCTATGTACGGTTTTGGGGATTGGCATCAATGTGGTCCTGGAGAACAAAAAAAAAAAAAAAAAAAAAAAACGCTTTGAAAAACAATTTCACGTTAAACAATAATCACGTAAGGAAAAAATATATTTAAGAGGAACAATCACTTACATGAACGTCAAGAGTATTTGTGAGAATTCGGGTCTAGATATAAAATACTTGCTCTAAAACATATGTTCAAGGCGTGTCCATCACATCCCTTGATATATAACAAATACACGATCATGATCCTTTGGATTTTTGGCTGGGAGATTTGGGGCTCCATCTAGTGGAAGTAAAGGCGTGAAGCGTATTTGATCTAAAAACTTACCTGCAGGTGTGTAGTGTACTCCAATGTATTTTAATTCATTAAAAACTGTATTTCAGCCCCGCCCTCACCATTTATAGTCTTTTGGATCATTACCTAAATAACTGATGAAAAATTGCACCTGTGGTTCAATGAAGGACTTTTCTATTTGGAGTCATATAAAGTGTTAAAATGGTGGTCAGTTTGAAATATAGACAGAAGGCGGACAGATTCATCATTAACAAGTAAAACTTTATTGGAATGATACATTTTGCAAAATATTATATATATATATATTTTACCATATTCATTGTGTTCTAAGGGTATCTGTCAAGTTCTCCAGAAGGTAAGATAGTTAAGACTGCAAAGGCATAATGTACAGTATCGTCGCCCCCCCCCAAAAGGTACATTAGACTACACAATCACTGTACCCAGGTCATGAAGAGAAAAAAAAATTAGATGCTCTAGCTGCACCGTTTTTTTTTTTTTTTTTTTTAAATTTTTTTTTTTATCTTTAGGTTATTTTTTTGAAAATACAATTACAAAATATGAACCTAAAATATTTCAGATGCAAAAAGTTATGTCTGAACACGGAAACTCGATGTTAATTCATAGGCAAATGATGAGATAAATAATCTTACTTTTTTAGTGTTTATCTGATATAATAACAATATACATGACAAGAGGCATGTGGGACGCAACAATATGAAAGTATCATTGCCCTTTAAGTCTTAACATAACCATAATGTGCTCTATTCAATGCGCACAGTGTCTTGACTTCACATGAGTGGACCCCCAAAGTTCAACGTACAAAAAGAACACCAGTGATGACAAAGAAGAAAAGTCAGAAATGAAACTCGCTTCAGCAAGATTGGACGTTTATTGCTGTCAATGGCAGCCAAGGAGTAATTTTACATTATCAATAAAAATGCTAATTCTATGATTTTTTTAGGGGGTACTTTGGAGTTCCACTGTATGTACGTGATGCTTTTGATTCGTACAGAAGGCTGACAACAATATGTATTGAATGTGTAGGTAAGCTACCTGTAGGGGCTTTACCATGAATGAAACGTTCACTGGATTAATGCTTAAAAAAACAACAACAAAAAGAAAACATTCTCATAAAAGCAAGTTAAACTAACAAGTCGAAGACATTCAAAATGAAATTTCATCCAGCGTTTGATCACCATTACATTATGAGGCTGTCAAATTAATGACTTCAGCCCGCATTGAAATCAATCACATTCGTTTAGGAAAAACAAAACAAAACAAAACAGTCACGTCACAAAAAAGTGCGACGCTAGTCAAAAGCAAAGAAAAAAGTGGACGCACAAGGCTAGCACCTCAACTCTTGTGTGTGGAAAATGTGTGCGCGAGGACGGTAAGCGTACAATATTCATGAATGCATTTGTGGGTCAGCAAACCAGAGATCAGCACTGGTCTGCGATTGTCTTGCATCCAAACTAAAATCAAGATTTGACACAAAGAAATATCGATTTTGAATCAGCGCCCATTTTAGGTGTTGTCAAGTACTCAGTGTTATACTAAATCTAACCAATATTACCAGCATTTGAGTGTTAAATGTTCTTGAGGATTTTAAGCGATAATGCACCCACAAAAAAAAAAAAAAAAAAAACAGGCACAATTTGCTGAACAAGTTTGCTACGCTTTCTCTTTTTGTTTTCATTCCATAAACAAAACCTTGCGATGTTGTCAGGTTTGCCAACTGGGCAGAACGGGTCTTTATTTATACACTCAGGGCTATGAAAGACAACGTTGAAAAAAATGTTCATCATTAACTGTTGCACTCCAAAGCATTGAAAATCTTGTACAGACATCCATCCAGGCGGGTCACATACAAACAACCATTCACACCATACGAACAATTTACAGACTATGAACCCAACATTCATATTTTTTTGGAATGTGGAGTAACCAAAGAAAACCCACACAAAGGAGAGATTTGAGCCCCGAATGTCAGAGCTAACCGCTAACCCACCATGCTGCTTGTTGTAAAGCGCATTCCTAAACTTATTAGATGGTAAATGTTTTGTGAATGTTAACTAATCAAATTTGAAAATTCATTCAAGATTGGGCGTCAAATATTTTTGCGTTTCTCTTTATAATCAGTGGTAGTATAAAAAGTCTACACAACCTGCGTTCAGAATTCACTCACTCACTGCCATTGGCGGTGATAGGCGTCAAGACCATTTTAACCCAAAATGATCGCTGCTGACCCTCCCAGTCAAAATGGTTTGACGTCTGTCGCCGTCAATGGCAGCCTGCGAATAACATCAAATAGTTTAGATGTTCCGTAGGGGTGTGAAGACTTTATGTATCCACTGTTATTTATATGTATCAAGGAATTTATATAATAGAAGTGTTAACTCGAACACCAAAAAAATAAACAATTAAAAAAAAAGATCTCCAGTAGGATTAAAAAAACAAAAAATTAAGCTGCAACAAAAACTGACGTAAAACGCGAACAAAAATATGTAATTGATAATAAATCTATTCCAAGAGCTATACGCAGTAATTCTGCCAATGTTCCAACCAGTTGGCATTGCAATAGGCACATCTGATGGACTCTGTATTGCTTGGAGGTTGACAAGACAATCAAGTCGCCTCTCCGGGAACGAGAGTGCGAAAAGTGGGGAAAGAAGCAGAATGGGTACCTTAACAACATGTGATGACACCCTGGTCAGCGATGACACGCTTATAGGGGAACAGGTAACAGTTGGGATTAGAAAGGAGAAAAAGGCAACACTGCTGGTTCTGTTGGCTCTTTCCTCGCTGCTTGATCCGCCTCTTCTAATTGGAGGCGAGGGATTAAACAAACAAACAAACAAAAAAATAGTACGAATAAGCAGTCCGTCAGACACACACACATAACACCCTCCCGGAACTGTGACTTTGTTGGATCGGAACTTAGAACTCAGCAAACTCCTTCGAGCACTTCTCTGTGATGGACACTCGGATTTCTTCCTCATCGTAGTCGTCAAAGTTGCTGGTGTCGCCGGGGCCTTTGCATTTAGGGATGAAGGGAGCCTCCACCTGGAATGCACCAATACGTTGAGTGAATGATGTTTGACTTGCTGTGAATTTCAGTCTAGAAAACAATTTCATAAATGCACAACAGGGAGCAGATTGCAGCAATGTGCTCTTTTAGACATCAACAAGTGACATTCAAGACTTTTAAGGACCTATTTCGGACCTCTCAGAAAAGAATATCAATTCATAGTTAAATTTCATGACTAACCTCGTGGGAAAAAAAACAATCTACAAATCAGAAAAAAGCTTATTTGCACAAGCAGACCGAAAATTCAGTACTCACATGGCAACTCTTGTGTGAGTTTTTGTGAAATGCAAAATTGATACAGAATTAGTATAATTTAGACCCTGTTGGAACCCTGTAAAAGCTCAGCTGTACACCCTTGTTGTATTGTGTGCTGAGGTCTTTCTTAATTTCATACTGTGCCCAATGTGCCAGTAAGCATCGAGTCTGCCGGAAATCAACAGAAGATAAAGAAAAACCCAATGGAGCATAGTTTGGAAGTTGTGTTTCAGTGACCTTTTTTTTTTTTTGTTCTGCTTTGCCTCTCCGAGCTATTCCGTCCCTACTCTCCTGCCCGGTGCC
This sequence comes from Corythoichthys intestinalis, assembly GCF_030265065.1. Classification (NCBI taxonomy): domain Eukaryota; kingdom Metazoa; phylum Chordata; class Actinopteri; order Syngnathiformes; family Syngnathidae; genus Corythoichthys; species Corythoichthys intestinalis. The sequence continues at coordinate 26,539,588 of NC_080410.1, read as the reverse complement.
TCATGTCAGCTCCTCCTGGATGTACACTGCTGACTAAAAGTATTGGCACTCCTGCAATTCTCTCAGACAATGCTGAATTTCTCCCAGAAAATGACTGCAATTACAAATGCTTTGGCAGTAATATCTTCCTGATTTTGCTTGCAATGAAAAAACACAAAAGAGAATGGAATTAAAAAAAAAAAAAAAAAAATCATTAGCATTTTACACAAAACTCCAAAAATGGGCCGGAAAAAAGTATTGGCACCCTTTTCAAAAAAATCATGTGATGGTTCTCTAATTTGTGTAATTAACAGCACCTGTTACTTACCTGTGGCACATAACAGGTGGTGGCAATAACTAAATCAACCTTGCAGTCTGTTAAAATGGATTAAAGTTGACTCAACTTCTTTCCTATGGCCTTGTGTGTACCACATTGAGCATGGAGAAAAGAAGGAAGACAAAAGAACTGTCTGAAGGCTTGAGAAGCAAAATTATGAGGAAGAATGGGCAATCTCAAGGCATCGACAAGTGTAAACAGAAATTGACGAGAGATTTCAACAAAAAAAAATTATGGATGGTGGATAAAGAACCTCAACTGACATCCAAACATGTTCAAGCTGTCCTGCAGACCGAGGGTACAACACTGTCAACCCGTACTATCAGTCGGCGTCTGAATGAAAAGAGACTCTATGGTAGGATACCCAGGAAGACACCACTTCTAACCCAGAGCCATAAAAAAAGCCAGGCTGGAGTTTGCCAAAACTTACCTGAGAAAGCTAAAAACGTTTTGGAAGAATGTTCTCTGGTCAGATGAGACAAAAGTAGAGCTTTTTGGGGAAAGGCATCAACATAGAGTTTGGGAAAAAACGAGGCCTTCCAAGAAAAGAACACGGTCCCCACAGTCAAACATGGCGGAGGTTCCCTGATGTTTTGGGGTTGCTTTGCTACCTCTGGCACTGGACTGCTTGACCGTGTGTATGGTATTATGAAGTCTGAAGACGATTAACAAATTTTGCAGCATAATGTAGGGCCCAGTGTGAGAAAGCAGGACAATGACCCAAAACACACTTCAAAAAGCACTAGAAAATGGTTTGAGAGAAAGCACTGGAGACTTCTAAAGTGGTCAGCAATGAGTCCAGACCTGAATCCCATACGAAACCTGTGGAGAGATCTGAAAATTGCAGTTTGGAGAAGGCACCCTTCAAATCTCAGATACCTGGAGCAGTTGGCCAAAGCAGAATGGTCTAAAGTTCCAGCAGAGCATCGTTAGAAACATAGTGATGGATACCGGAAGCGGCTGTTCGCAGTTATTTTGTCTAAAAGTTGTGCTACCAAGTATTAGGCTAAGGGTGCCCATACTTTTGTACGGTCATTTTTGGAGTTTTGCATAAAATGAAAATGATTCAATTTTGTTTAATTCTCTTTTGTGTTTTTTCATTGCAAGCAAAATAAATGCAGATAGTACTACCAAAGCATTTGTAATTGCAATCATTTTCTGGGAGAAATTGAGCATTATCTGACAGAATTGCAGGGGTGCCAATACTTTTGGCCAGCAGTGTACTCAAGTCTTAACAAGAAGCTCGGGGGAATGTTTTTTTCTGGTTCCAAACTACGAAAATACCTCCATGTGTCAATCAAACAAGCGACTTCAAAGTCCATGTTTAAAACTCATAACAAATCTTTCCCCTTGGCTTTGAACTCAGTATCACTCTGCCCTTGCTTAGGTGATTTGTATTTTTGTGTAGTCAGCTTTTGTTAGTGCACCTTGTTTTAGCTGCAGTTTAACTGGGTGTTATTTGTCCATTTTTTGGCTTTTTTCGTTTTTTTCTGTGTTTAAAAGGAAAAAAAGCATATGAAAAAATACACTAGGGAGCTGATATTTCCTGCAGGATACTAAATCATGTAGAAGTTCGAAATGGCACCATCCGGCAATTTCTAACTTATTGCAAACAGGCTGGGAAGATTTGCACTAAACTCTTGTTATTTTGCCATTTTTTGGCTCATTGACTCCCATTATAAATCATGATTTTTAATATGCTGTAGACCTGATGTTTTATCATGCATTTTCCGTGATTATTGATGCAATCGCTTCTTTGGCGAGTCAAAAACATGCAGATAAAAATTTTTTTGTGTTGACACCCAGAAGTCACTAGATGGAGCCATAGGCCAATACATGAATTTTCTTGCGAAGCTAGCTTCAGATCGGTCAAAAATTAATGCAATAAAGACGGTTGGCTTTACAAAAAAAATGGTGTCAATGTTGTCTGAGCTCACTTTCAGTCTATTTGGGCATGCGTATTTGCAATTTTGCACGTTTGCACAAGACAATAAAAAGGTACTTCCCGGAAATGCAAAAAAACCAAAACAAAAAACCACGTGTTTATTGTTGTCGTTTGAATTTCAACTTTTATTGGTTGGGTGTTTGAATTTCTTTACTCTCATTGGTTCTGGGCATTTTGGGAGTCTCTGTTCTCGCGAGGATCACCATTTTGCATTTCTTCCAACACAACTTATGATCGATGGCGGCGAGAAGTATTTCACCGCAGGACACGATTCGAATGGTGTTAGAAAATCCTGATTCCGACGACGACGACCTTTGTTCGGACGCTTCTTTGGAGAGCCCAGAAGACATTGAACAAATTCTTCCGGACTTTCGATGCCGGAGGAGGACGGCTTTGATGACGAGGATTAGGAAATAGTTGACAACATAACGAGATGAAAGCGGGGAGCAGAAGGCGGGGGCACGGACATGACCACGTTGAGGCGCATGACGAAAATGACGGCGATCGAGGTAATGACGAGAGTGAGTAAGCAAATGTTTTGCATATCAAGGTTTGTCTTGTAAAAGCTGATCAAAGATCAAAGCTGTTATTGTTGCGTGCGCTTGTGCTTTGCAGGCCTGAGGCACATACTCCTGCCGCCGGCGCGCACTCAGGTGGCCAATGTGTGTTTTTTCACATGCCGGACATTTCGTCATGCAGCGCGTTTGTGCTGTTCACGGAGATCTACCCTCGTTTGTGCTGTTCACGGAGATCTACCCTGAGTGGAACGTGAAGAAAAGCTACAAGCGCCGACTATTTCTTGAGGAACTTGGCAAGGCTCTAATTCGGCCAGAAGTCCTAAAACGGGAACCACCGCCTTCTGCCGAAGGCTTGGTTGAGCAGCGAGCTGGACCCCCGTCCAAGCGCAAACAATGTGGCCTTTGCACAAAGCCACTTCGGGCTTCGAACATAATAATAAATAATAATACATTTTATTTATAACGCACTTTACATTTGAACAACAAATCTCAAAGTGCACATCATGAATTGTGTATGTTGTTATTATGTTAACTGTTATATTGTATGTATGTTTTGTAAAATTGTTAACATAAATTCTATCATCAAATCAGTTATTGTCACGTTGTCACAGTCTTGTTCTAAAACAAAAAATCTATTGTTACGACTTTTACTTATCCAATGATGTAATTATGTAATATAAAATATTTTAGTTTGATTTATATATAGCCTATATAGCATAGTTAGTTTTACTATTAGGATAATGCTGCTATTATTGTCCATAGGGGGCCAAAACAAAAAAACTATATGTTTAGATAGGTCTGATGCCACTGAACATTGTGAGTGGTTGAAAATGAAAACATATTCAGAAATAACTTACAGTTATCACACTTCAAAGGAAAAGCCATTTTTTGGACAAAATCACAAGAGTTGAATGTAAATGAGAAAACTGCAATTGTGTAAAAAGTGGGTGTGCATAAAAAAATTGGTTGTTACGACTTGTGGACTTATTCAAGCCTCTAACTATGTGATATGGAATATTCAAATTAGACTTTTGTTTTTTATATATATACAGCATAGTTAGTTTTGCTATTCGGATAATGCTGCTATTATTGTCCATAGGGGGCATTGAAAAATAAAAAAAAAATAAAAAACTTTATATGTGTAGATAGGTCTGACGCCACTGAACATTTTGAGTGGCTGAAAGTGAAAAAATATTCAGAAATGATTTAGTTATCACACTTCAAAGGAAAAGCCATTTTTTGGACAAAATCACAAGAGTTTAGTGTAAATGAGAAAACTGCAAATGTGTAAAAACTGGGCATGCATTAAAAAATCGGTTGTTATGACTTAACGACTTATTCAAGCCTCTAACTATGTGATATGGAATATTCAAATTAGACTTTTGTTTTTTATATATATACAGCATAGTTAGTTTTGCTATTCGGATAATGCTGCTATTATTGTCCATAGGGGGCATTGAAAAATAAAAAAAATAAAAAACTATATATGTGTAGATAGGTCTGATGCCACTGAAGATTTTGAGTGGTTGAAAGTGAAAAAATATTCAGAAATGACTTAGTTATCACACTTCAAAGGAAAAGCCATTTTTTGGACTAAATCACAAGAGTTTAGTGTAAATGACAAAACTGCAAATGTGTAAAAACTGGGCATGCATAAAAAAATCGGTTGTTATGACTTAACGACTCATTCAAGCCTCTAACTATGTGATATGGAATATTCAAATTAGACTTTTGTTTTTTATATATATACAGCATAGTTAGTTTTGCTATTCGGATAATGCTGCTATTATTGTCCATAGGGGGCATTGAAAAATAAAAAAAATAAAAAACTATATATGTGTAGATAGGTCTGATGCCACTGAAGATTTTGAGTGGTTGAAAGTGAAAAAATATTCAGAAATGACTTAGTTATCACACTTCAAAGGAAAAGCCATTTTTTGGACTAAATCACAAGAGTTTAGTGTAAATGAGAAAACTGCAAATGTGTAAAAACTGGGCATGCATAAAAAAATCGGTTGTTATGACTTAACGACTTATTCAAGCCTCTAACTATGTGATATGGAATATTCAAATTAGACTTTTGTTTTTTATATATATACAGCATAGTTAGTTTTGCTATTCGGATAATGCTGCTATTATTGTCCATAGGGGGCATTGAAAAATAAAAAAAAATAAAAAACTTTATATGTGTAGATAGGTCTGACGCCACTGAACATTTTGAGTGGCTGAAAGTGAAAAAATATTCAGAAATGACTTAGTTATCACACTTCAAAGGAAAAGCCATTTTTTGGACAAAATCACAAGAATTTAGTCAAGATAAAATAACGCCCAAGGGTTAAAGAAACACTTGGTAACTTTTCAACCTTTATAAAATATTTTCATAACAGCTGGTTGAATCACAACTGTTTTATATCTTGAGGGGGTCTGTATCACTGTAACCCGCCACACAAAAAAACTACAAATGCGCTGACTGCTTTAGGGCATGCGTCACTTTCCCTTGTTCTCCGTTCGTTATAAAGACGAAAGTTGAGGCGAACGCTTTCGCGCAAACTCCGCAAAGGTGGCAGAGCAACAAAAGACAAAAATTTTTGTCTGAGGAGACAAAAAAGAAAAAAGGGAGGCTACCAGGATAAAAGGACACTCAAGAATAAACATTTGCCCGGCCTTATTCGCTGGTGTGACCTCTAGCCACCCAACCGAACTCGAGTTCGGGTGAGGGAATACGGTAACAAAACCAAATGTTTCTCTTTGTCAACTTCATCATATGCTACTTGCCACATTTACATGGAGCCAAATATTCCAATTACAATCGGAATATTTGTTCAAACCGAATAAATGTGTTCCATATAAACACCTCATTCGGAATGAACAGGCCCAAACCGAATGGAATTTCATTCCGATTCACAGGGGTGGAATATTCCTTTTCCCAAACCGATTAGAAGTAAAATTATATCATGTAAACAGGGAAGCGGAATGGTTTCTGGTTGCGTTCTTTCTGCACATGCTCCGTACTGACGTGGTGACGTCACTTGGTGACGTAAGTAACGTCACTTGCAACATGGCTTCCAAGCACACGCACAGCGCACCCACACAACTTTTTAAATGAACGGCGTGTCATTCTGAAGTTTTGTTTCCACTCGAAAAGTTGAAACAGCAGCTGATCTGACGATCGATCTCCATGTTTTGCAACGTGACGCTTTGTTTTGATTAATCTGTGCATGTCAGACGGCAGTTGTCAAAAGTCCTTTCGGAATAAAGGCAGACACATGTAAACGCTGGATCGGAATGTATGAAGTGACATGTAAACAGCTGATGTGAAATTTCCATTCGGAATGATTTGAATCGGTATGAATAAAAGTCAGCATGTAAACGTGGCTATTGTTTCGTCACAACTCGATTCATTACCTCATAACTGTTCATCCTTCACAAAGAAACAGAAATATCGTTTAATCCATCTATTCTGCAGGCGACCGGGAGATCAGAATTTTACGACACTGTGCGCTGGTCCTCATTGAAAACGCAGTCTTACTTAAGGCAAAACACTACCACTTTTTATCACCTGCGTCGCTAAAATCGAGTAAAACCGAAAAGTTATGTGTTGCTTCAAGTGCTTTGTAAATAATTTTGAGCTGTGTCATCTTTTACTAAAATTAAAAAAAAAAAAGCAACAAGTCTATTTTGATGAATAGACAGTACAGAAATTGTTATGCAAGTTCAGAGCCCTAACACACCATGTACAGTGGTGCCGCGACATACGATCGCTTCGACACATGATCTTTTCGACATCCGACGTAAATTTTGACTCGCCATTTGTTTCTACATCAGACGACGTGCAACAAAATACAACGATTTATGACAGCACCGCAGTTTGTTTTCCCGCAAGACGGACGCACGGCAGATTTTCTTGTGAGAGCAATCACATGGGTTCCAAAAATGTTCGTGCAGGTGGTGAAAAAAAGGAAAAAGGTGAACCTTTCCATTGTAATGAAGATGGAAATGATAGAAAATATGAGTGTGGTGTGCCCGTCTGTGAACTGGCTCGACAATACGGCCGTAGGATGCCTACAATCTCAACAGTCCTTCTCCGACCTCTGTTCGCGAGTCTTTATAAGTTGACAATTATTATGATTGTAAGATCACCCAAAAAATCGCCAACTTCGTCAGATTTTTAATCATTTATTTCATAACTTGTGCAACACAACATGCCAACTGTCCACCGCAGCTGAACATCAAAAGAAAGTAAAAGGTCTCTCTCACTCTCGCGCTGGCACCTCAGCCACGTGGTGCGCTCAGCTACACCACGCAAAACACATCCGCCACATTAGAACCACATTCGTTACATTATTACAGGTATTATTACTATTATTATTACAATTTTTATTCATAATTTATTTGTTTTGCTCTGTGTAATTGCTATTTGCAATAGTGCCAGCAGCATTTAGTGTAGGTTTTCGGGCTGTGGAACCAACTAATGGAATTATAATGTATTCTTATGGAGAATCCTGCTCGACATACAACCATTTCGACTTACAAACAAGGTCCTGGAACGAATTATCTTTGTATGTAGAGGTACCACTGTATTCGTAATGTGGTTTCTTCCCACCAATGGCTCACCTTCCTCTGGTAGATGGCGATCCAGTCGGTGGTAGCGAACCACCTGTGGCCCTTGATGTCATTGACACCATTCCTGAGGTTGCCAAAGCGCTTCGTCAGGTCCACCTGCAGAAGGTTTCTTAACATGTCCTTCAGGTCCGAGCAGAAGTGAGAGGGGAAGCGAACCTGGAAATAGGGAGGTGTGCTGTCAATAAGGGTGAAACGGTACATGTATTTGCATTTAACAGTTTCGGTTCGGGGTGCTCGGTAGAGGCGTGTGAAATTTCCGATTCTTAGATTATCCGCGATTCGGCCGTGGAAGATTAGAGAACGATTCACAAACATCCAAATTCCGATTATTGAATTATACCAGGTAAAACGGAAGTAAAACACAGTCAGCGTGGTCTTTGGGACGCAATGAGGAACGGACCGAGAGTAAATATCCTGTTCAACTCATGCCGCTTGATAAAAAAAACAATCATACCTGACTGCGGCCGACAGCCGCTACAAACAACGCCCAGTTGCTAGTTGCTACAAACATACGGCTACAGTAGACATCATATATATGTAGAAGTAGACGCAAAATGACAGACGACGGCGGTGTTAGAAAATGTATTATTAAACCGAGATGCGAAATGACAGACTTTCCGGCGTTAGTAAACAGCCGCCATCTTAAACCAGTACTAAAGCAGTGACTTTTCTAGAAGGCTCTGTTGTAACGAACCTAATTAACTTTTTATCTAAAATACTCCTAAATCGGCAGAATCTTGTCTTGAATCTATCTTTAAATGATGAAATAGTTTTAAAACTTTGACAAAAGTAGACAGACGGGACATCATGAAATAACGGGAGCAATTTTAAAAACTAACAGTTGATTCACAACATTAAATTAATTGAATGTGGTTTAAAGCTGCTGATAACGAATGGGGACTGGAGTATTTTATTTACTGTTATTTTTGTATTTGTTTACTGTTATATGCTAACTTGATACTGAAATAGTAGTTTGGTTTAGCCTGAGAGGATTTTTGAACAATTTTGGAACTAATGTACAAAACATTAAAAAAAAAAAAAAAAAAAAGGAAGCGGGTGCATCAATAATCGTTTTATAATTGAATCGGAGCCTCTGAATCGTAATCGTGATTGAATTGTTAGGTGCCCAAAGATTCCTAGCTCGAGTGCTCGGTTCGGAACGGAGGCGTACCGAATGTGTTTCTGACGTAACGTAACCCTTACTTTTCGAGGCTGTGAGTCGATCGGGTTACAGTTTCTTTGTGTAGATTATATTTACTCCGTCTTCTCTACTATAATGAGGACCAACACGGTAGGACAGTATAACCCAGAAACGTCAACGGCGCGACAACGTGGCCGCCGCGAGAACGCACTGAAACGCGGGCGTTAAAGTCAATCAGCCAATGCACACTAGTCGCAGTGCGCCCGCATGTTAGACGCGTCCCAGAAGCGGTTCAACGTGACGCACGAGAAAAGAACGGCAGAGTTTATTATTTGACGCGCGACACGGCCCTTCTGCGTCAATACTACTAGCTAGGATCGGGCAGACCGGAAGTCACTCGTGTAAAAATACGGTGGATCCGGTCGATTTTCAAACTAATATACAATCGTAACCCACTTTTTGAGTCCATCAGATCTCTTGAGTGGTAGATCAGGACACAGTTGACTTGTCTTTGTTGATTTACTGCCGTCTTCTCTGCTATAATAATAACCAACACGGCCCCGTGTTCAATACAAAACCCTCCTACCACAACAAAACAAGTAGGAACTAATATTCACATAGGAACTAAAGTTATACAACATAAAATATACAATATAAATGAATACTACATCACATTTGTAAAATATAAACACATAATAAATAATAGCCCATTTAGATAAAATAAATTGAAATGAGCTAAAACGCCTGTAATTAAATAATAAGAATAATACACAGATCCTGCTTACACAATTAAATGTATTAATTTCTGTGTGGCGCTTTAACTTGAGAAAATCCACCAATAAAGCTTTTGAAAACCGTTCATAAGAAAAAAAATGATTCATTGAGGCATTTCATTTGTAAAATACATGTTAAAATCTTTGTCATTAGGATTGCTTTTCTCCTTAGCACAGGACTTCTTTTTTCTTCTTTCTTTCAGAAACAAAGCTGACCAATACGCGGGGTCTGAAAAGCAAATTGTTGTTGGATTATTATCTTTAAATACCCACTACTTTTTGAGCAGAATTCTAGCTTTGTATAGGCTAATGTTCCTATTGTTGAAAGCACAAAAGTGTGTAATAAACAACTAGCACATTTATATTTTGCATTTTGTTTTCTTACTGTACCGAAAATGAACCGAACCGTGACCTCAAAACCGAGGTACGTACCGAACTGAGATTTTTGTGTACCGTTACACCCCTAGCTGTCAAGTATTTTTGGATTCTTTTTTGCTTTTGCTGACAATCTTTTCTCACTAAGCTAGTGCTACTTTCCTATTCTGCAATGATATTTAGAGAGTGCCATCAATTCACACATAGCTCCTATACGTAACGTAACCACATAGAAGCCTCATTTCGATGCTAGGCTGCACACAGGAAAACCGCAATGAACTAACCTTCCCTGATACAATCTTCTCATATATTTGGATGGGTTGGTCTGCAAAGAAGGGCGGGTAGCCAGCAGCCATCTCATATATGAGTACGCCGAGAGCCCACCAGTCCACAGCTTTATTGTAGCCCTAAAAACATTAAATTAAAAGGCGGTGAGGAATTTTCAAATACAGCTTCGAGAATAATGGTCAAACACTTACTTTACTGAGAATGATCTCTGGTGCCAGATACTCTGGAGTCCCACAAAGCGTCCAGGTTCGACCTTTGACTCTTTTTGCAAAGCCAAAGTCCGTAACCTGCGGAAGTGAAAAGTAGTCTCAGTTTACAAAAAAAAAAAAAAAAAAGAAAAAAGAAAAAAAAGATATCTTAGAAGATTAAGCAAAAGTGTCAAATAGGCTTGCCTGTATGTAACCCTGATGATCGATAAGCAGGTTCTCTGGCTTTAGATCTCTGTAAATTAGATCCAATGAATGAAGGTACTCGAAGGTCAGTACAATCTGCGCTGCGTAGAAGCGGGCATGTGGTTCACTGCGAAAAATTACAATCATATAAAGTATACATAGAAAAACAACAACCAGGAGAAATTTTCAGGACAAACCTCACCCTACCTGAATCTACCGATTCTCCTCAAGTGGGAGAACATTTCGCCTCCGGGCACATACTCCATTATCATATAGAGATTACTGTTGTCCTGTTGGTAGACGTGCAAAAGGCTTAACATTGGGGCTGTCCCAAACGACAGCCGACTATTTTTACGATTAGTCGACTAATTTAATAATATGTATACATACCTGTATATTTTCATTCATTTTCCATGCCGCTTTTATATACCAGTATATTATACACACATATATATATATATATATATATATATATATATATATATATTTTTTTTTAAACTAATTTAGAAATGAAATTTTTGTTGACACTTATTAATTCACAAAAACATTTTGGAACACTTAAATTCTTTATTAAAGTAGAAATAAACATGTAAATAACAATAAATCTCAAATAAACAATGAGGTCAAATGCTGATAGCATTAACTAGTGCAAAAGAATTCAATGTAAACAGATTCAGAACACTGACTTCGCCTTTCCAACATGATTCAAAACATTTCTTAAAATAAAATATCTAGCATCAATATTATAGTATACTACTATATATAATAGTATTATAATAATTTTTCATTGACAATCACGTTTTTCATAAAGGGTGTCATTTTAAAGCTATTCTTGGTGTAGAATCTGAATTCTGCAGTATGTGGGATTAACTCCAGAAATCGTTATTCATATGACGAACATGGCATGCTTTTATTTTGAAATGTTCACCGGAAGTACGTTTGCTAAATCGCTAACTGTAAGCTTTACACTCCGCAAAAAAAAAAAAAAAAAAACACTTGTCGTCTTGCATGTCGTGCCAGTAATAGATTTTTTTTCTTTCATTTTTTCCGTTTGCAAATGCTGTTAACCAGCGATTTTTCTTGTTTGAAGTGTCAGTTTTTAACCGCAAGTTTGCATTTTGGAGAAGAATGCCAATATTTTATAGCAGGCTAAAGTAGGTTGTCTTTTTTTCCCATTAGCCTCAATGTAGCAATGCTAACGTTTACAATGTTTAATATACATGTGTTTCCTTATTTTATATGTCTGAACTTTAATTCTACGGCGTGTTGATGACCAATAATTATCTGTGAAAGGAACTGGAAGCTCATATGCCATCAACACGCACGCACAAATGTATGCATTGCATGCACGCACGCGGCGATAGAACACAGCCCTGAAAATTATCGCCCTCAATTTTATTTTACGTGGGATAAATGGACTCATTTCATATCGCGACAGGCTTAGTAACTTCAATAAAACATGTCGTAAGTTAGTTAGATGGACTTACGATCTGCCAGCTTGTTGTCTCCTGTCTTCCAAAATTACAACTGGGTGACTGCGCTTTAGGTGTTCAGCCAAGCTTGGCATTGAAGAGACAGGACACAACAGTGTACCCTCCTGTGTTTCGTTGAAATAAGTCAATGTTTTGGCCACTCTGATGCGCTTTTTTTGCTTTGTGCCGCTTTCCCTGCTTGCATACCGAGCGTCTGACATTCTCAACTTTCCATGCTTATATTTTTTCAACCCTTCATTAACAGTCGACGGGATGTTGTGCTCGTCGACGCATTTATGTCATATATGACGTCGACTGATGTCGACTAGTCGGTACAGCTCTACTTAACATGATGCCAAATAAGTGAAGTAAAACCCAAAGGAGCCCGGACAGTCTACTCAAAAAGATGCAGTGTTATGCAAACCTTGAAAGAGTGCTCTAGTCGCACGAGGAAGGGAAAGTTCACTGCCTGCAGGATGCGTTTCTCATTCAGGGTGTGCTCAATCTGCTTCAGTTTTACCACCTGAAAGATGCCATAAGTTAGGATTTCTTTAAAAATATGATTTCAAAAAAGTCGCCATCAGACAGTACAGTGTTTTGACATGTAAACTTGCTAGTAAACCATATGGGTGTAAATCACCAATTTCTTGACAATACGAGATCAAATTCTTTGGGTGACAATACGATATTTCCGATATTACAAAGTCTTCCATAATTATATTCAAGGGCCTTCGACCAATTTGTCATATGTTATGTAAACATGGGTGTACATAATATATAATCGAAACATTGAAATTGCTTATGTATACATGGGTGTACATAAACAATTTTGATGTTCTTGACAACTTTTTTTAGCTGGAACACTTTGGACAGGGTTTAACAAAAAAGCATATTTAAAAGATGACAATGTTAATTAATATTATGCGTTTCGACGGATATGATTGGATCGTTGTTCAACCAATGCATGTATTGATCCATATTTGTTACACCCCAAGTGAACCACATATAAAAGTTATAGAAAACACCTTTTGGCTAGACACTTCGTGCTACGTACGGCTATTGGAGAAACATACTGTAACGGACCTAGGAAGTGAAGCGGGTTTAGTCTGGGTCTCAGACCGAGAAAAGAAGAAGACAGAGACAGATTTAACGGGTAAAGAAACTATAAAGTGTGTGTGCCTTTTTTCTTCAGTATTTTTTTACCTGTTTCGAGTGTATTAGCGTTTACGTGATGTACGCCGGTGGCAAGACTGACATCACGTTCGTCACACAATGGGTGTGCTTGTAAGTGGTGTAATTTTTGTGTTTAATTTTCTCTGTCATCAAAGGTCTAAGATTTCCACGATTTGCATACTTAAATACTTTAGTGCAACTGTCTTTTACATGAAAATCATTTATACTAGGTCTTGTCTATTGCTTTAACTTACCTTTTGTTTGTCAAGTATCTTCATGGCAAAATGCTGGCCTGACTCTTTGTGCTTGACCAGCATGACTCTGCCAAAGGAGCCGGTGCCTAATGTCTTGATACGCTCAAAGTGGTCCAATCCGGCAGTTTGCTGAGGACACCAAAGAAAATGTCAAGAGGCCAGTATAGGCGAGAGGTGGTTTATACTATGGACTGCAATCACACTCACAATTTCACACATATTTACTCTTCAATGACAGCCAAATCTTGTCTTACCTGTGCTGGATTCTCCCATTTCTTTAGAAAATCTTCTTTGGCTTTGGCAAGAAATTCCTTCACTGTGATGGGAACACAAACAACATTTAACTCAGGAGAACTGGCAAGGAATGATCATGTGCCAATGACGGCGATAGATGTCTGTCATGGCTAATGCCATTCAATGATTTAACACCACTGATGGATTGTTTCCCATCATGCAATGACAAAGCACGGGATCCTTTCAGAGTACATTGATTGACATCAATTACCACTTCTAACGAATTTATCACTGCAGTGCGAACAAAAATCAGACCGGAGCAGTTTAACTGAGCAGTACTAGTTCCTGCCCTTCCACTATGTACACAGCGGCCAAGTTTAATCCCGTCGCACGAGTTTCCCTTTCAATATAATTGTGGGTTGAAGGGCGACTAGTGTACATTAGGGGTGTGACAAAATATCCAAATGGTGATATATCGTGACATTTTGCATCCCAAAAGTTATTGATATGCGCATGCCAAGAATCGAGATATCGTTTTAAAATGGTGTCAATGTTAAAAAAAAAAAATAAATAAAAAAGGAACCAAGTAGTTGTTACCAAAATCTTCCACCATAATAGTGTCTCAGTTAACTCTATGGCGGCAATTGACGCCACTCGATGCCCAATCCGTTTCAGATTTTCGGCGCATTTACAGGTCACTTTCGTTTCACTCAATCAAATACTTTACCTAATTCAGCGTCACTTTAGCTGCCAACTAGCTGCCGTTTCTGGAACCCTGCCTCAACATCCAGTGAACAAAATGCCAAAGAAAAGGAAGATATACTAGTCCTTATAAAAAAATTAGCATATTGTGATAAAGTTCATTATTTTCTGTAAAGTACCGATAAACATTAGACTTTCATATATTTTAGATTCATTACACACAACTGAAGTAGTTCGAGCCTTTCATTGTTTTAATATTGAGGATTTTGGCAAAAAAGTCAAGAAAAAACAAAAATCCCTATCTCAAAAAATTAGCACATCATGAAAAGGTACTCTAAAAAAGCTACTAACCTAATCAGAATCAACGAATTAACTCAAAACCCCTGCGAAAGATTCCTGAGGCTTTTAAAAACTCACAGCCTGGTTTATTACTCAAAACCGCAATCATGGGCAAGACTGCCGACTTGATTGCTGTCCAGAAGGCCATCATTGACACCCTGAAGCAAGAGGCTTAGACACAGAAAGAAATTTCTGAGTGAATAGGCTGTTCCCAGAGTGCTGTATCAAGGCACCTCAGTGGGAAGTCTGTGGGAAGGAAAAAGTGTGGCAGGAAACGCTGCACCACCAGAAGAGGTGACCGCATCCTAAGAAAGATTGTGGAGAAGGGCCGATTACAGACCCTGGAGGGACCGGCAGAAACAGTGGACTGAGTCTGGAGTAGAAACATCTAGAGTCACCGTGCACAGGAGTGTGCTGCAAATGGGCTACAGGTGCTGCATTCCCCAGGTTAAGCCACTTTTGAACCTGAAACAGCGGCAGAAGCACCTGACCTGGGCTACAGAGAAGCAGCACTGGACTGTTGCTCAAATTTCGCATGTCATTCGGAAATAAAGGTGCCAGAGTTTGGAGGAAGACTGTGAAGAAGGAAATGCAAAAATGCCTGAAGTCCAGTGTCAAGTACCCACAGTCAGTGATGGTCTGGGGTGCCATGTCAGCTGCTGGTGTTGGTCTACTGTGTTTTATCAAGGGCGGGGTCAATGCAGCTAGCTATCAGGAGATTTTGCAGCACTTAATGCTTCCATCTGCTGAAAAGCCTTATGGAGATGAAGATTTCATTTTTCAGCAGGACCTGGCACCTGCTCACAGTGCCAAAACCACTGGTAAATGGTTTACTGACCATGGCATTACTGTGCTCAATTGGCCTGTCAACTCTCCTGACCTGAACCCCATAGAAAATCTGTGCAATATTGTGAAGAGAAAGTTGAGAGACACCTAGACCAAACACTGTGGATGAGCTTAAGGCCGCTATCGAAGCATCCTGGGCCTCCATTACACCTCAGCAGAGCCACAGGCTGATTGCCTCCATGCCACGCCGCATTGAAGCAGTCATTTCTGCAAAAGGATTCCCGACCAAGTATTGAGTGCATAGCTGACATAATTAATTGAAGGTTGACTTTTTTTGTATTAAAAAAAAAACAACACTTTTTTGTATTGGTCGGGTGAAATATTTTTTGAGATAGGGATTTTTGATCTTTGTTTTTTCTTGACTTTTTTGCCAAAATCAGCAATATTAAAATGAAAGGCTTGAACAACTTCAGTTGTGTGTAATGAATGTAAAATATGTGAAAGTCTAATGTTTATCAGTACATTACAGAAAATAATGAACTTTATCACAATATGCTAATTTTTTGAGATGGACTAGTAGATAAATAGGTCTACGAGAATACAGTTGTAGCCCATTGTTTTTTTTGGTTTTCAGCAGTTCTCCCGAGGCACGGAGTATGTCGGGTTACAGATAACTTATTATTTTGAGAATTATCGTTTTTCTCACTGCTATGTTCACTTTAAAGAGAGTTCTACATAGGAACTAATATTACTAGGGCTACAACTAACGATTATTTTCACAATCGATTAGTCGGACGATTAATTGGATAAATGTCACTTTTTCAATTACCCTCACAATTGACCTTGAAGTTGTTTTGGGAATGTTGTAAGTAACAATGAAGAAAAAATGGATGACAATTTCCTTCAAAAATATTTTATTACAGCTTCCTGACTTCACTTATTAAGAAGCTAGTTCAGACAGCAAGATGTTCGAAAATTGGCATAAAATTTGAATTGCTGTTTTCCAAAGTAAAACCAGATTCTTGTTCATGTCCTACTTTGACTTGACAAAAATAAGATGAAGAAATCTGATAATATTTACAACCGAGAAGTTATATGTATGTTCGAATTTGAAGAATTTAGACAAGTTTAAGGGGAAGAAGGTCCTAAACGATTAATTGGTTATCAAAATAGTTGCCAATTAATCGATTATGTGTTGCACCTCTAAATATTACACATGTCAAATTTAACAGAATCCTGCATTGTGTTTGTAAATACACAATAACAGTAATGTCCCAGATAAATAAAATAGAAATGAACCATAATGCTTGTAATTAAATCAAAAGAATTGCTACATAACGTTTACAAGTCATAATACATATTACGGTGTAAACATCGTAATATTATGAGAACAATGTCGTACACTGTAACATTACGAGCCTAAGTCGTAATACGATGAGAAAAAAGTCATAATATTACGAGATTAGTTTTACATCATGTCAACTGCTTTTGGCGACTGGTATAGGGCAAGCAAGGCGTTGCAGTGCGACGATTTAATTTTGTTATGAACGCAGCTCTAGAGGACGCATCAGTATGGAAAACACACAAGCAACACTGGGTTCACGCATCATTATCGGCTGGCCCAAGACACGCCTGTGGACATATTCCCACAGCGTGACATCACACAGTATCATATGCAGAAGTACATTTTTCCTCACTCCTTATCTTTATGGGCCGAATCACAGTTCTCGACAGGAATGAACAGGGCGATAACCAGTCCTTCCTCATTCCTTTTTAGCATCCATTTAAAAACTACATTGCAGCGGATGGACTTCTAGTAACAAAGCGTTGGATAAAATCAAGGCATCAAAAGGGCAACTAGACTAACTTTTGCAGGGCACAGTTTGAAAAGTAGCGGAAAGCTACAGCGTATCGAGCCTTTCAAGATCATTTGGGATTGTCGGAATAATCGATGTTGAACAACTGCCTGCGGCCAAATCGGCGCGCACGGCCAGTCAGCTGATGGAGGTGCAGTCTCCAACTTGCATCAACCATTGACAAGCAGTCCCCATTTTGACTCTCAAACTACAATGCTGAAGACAATTTGGACAACGTGTTGAATATAAACACACAAAATTCAGGTAAATCGATGGCAAAAATCTCCAAAAAACAACAAACAATAGTCGCAACATCAGACGAGAGAGAGCAGGGATTACATAAACATCCTAATGAGAGCAAAACAAACTGATGGGGTGGGGAAAAAAATCTTGGGAAGGTTGCTCACTTTCCTGTTAATAATTGAATTATTGAGCTCAACAGTCCAAAAAAGATGTGCTTCCTCTCCGTATTTCTCACCATCAGGGATGGCTACGAGCACCTCCGCCGCCTCCGCTGAACGCGAGCCGGATTCCGAGGAGCGCGAGCCGGATTCCGAGGAGCGCGAGCCAGATTCCGAGGAGCGCGAGCCAGATTCCGAGGAGCGCGAGGACTCCTTTGACGACTCTCTCTTGCTAGCGTGCCTCCTGGAGCTCTTCCGGTCACACATGAGTGCGGCAGTCTCTCCACTTCTTTCAGACTTGGCCTCAAGGCTGGTGACTCATGGCCCACGCATCCCAACGTCTCCAGGCTCCACGTTCAATCCCGTTAAACGCCGTTTGTTATCGTTGCTCACTTGAATCAACTGGACCCTTGTTTGGTTTGTATCAATATTTATTCTGTACACAAAGTTCTCCCCTGCTGTTCCCCCTCACATCAAACGAGCAGGGATCCATATTGATCTACACATGATCATCAAGGGGGAGGGGCCTAGCAGGTATACAGTATCTAGCCACACCAGTATAAAAGCGTAAGAAATGGAAAGAGGTGAAATGAACCAATCAATTGACATGTGAGCAACTTTAAATTGGAGACATTTGGTTTAAAAATTGTCACGAGACAATACAAAATACAGCAGAGTCAGTACAATGCCAGGGCTCAATTGATCACACCCATCAATCCCCAATTGTCCCTTGGGCCTCGTTTGACCGATTCTGACGCAGGAACAGTGGGATGATATTGGGATGAGTCCATTAACATTTAAAGGGTGGAAGTTCACAAAATTGCAGATGGGGTCTGTAGGGAAGCAAATTTTACTTTATTTTTACTAAATTTTTGTTTAGTGTTTATATGCAAATTTGTTCCATAATCTGTCGAGAACCATTTTTAAATTTGGTTGAAGGCAAGGATTTAAGAATATATATTTGACTTGACAATTACTTACAATTAATTCAACTATCTGAACATTCCCTCACAACAAGAGGCCAGATGATACCAAAATTACATTAAAAAAAAAAACATAATTACATATAAATTAGATTTCAATAAAATTCCAAAATATACAGTGAACAAAAGTACACCTCTTGAAATATATTTTAAAATGTTATAAATATGCATGCATAATTGTCACTAAATGACCTCTAGCGGTGTGCCAATACATCGATTATTAAATTCGAGATTCGACACGTGACAATTCGATCACGATTCATAAATTTTCAAAAACTATGATTTTCCCTAATTTAATGACAGCCGTTGCGAGCGGAACAAAATTCAAGACATGTCTGGTGCCCAGACACCTTAAGGCAGTACTTCTCAAATAGTGGGGCGCGCCCCCCTGGGGGGGCGCAGAGCGATGCCAGGGGGGGCGCATGTGACCTCGGGGAACATGTTTTTTTTGTTTTTTTTTTGCCATACTGGAATAAAGTGTACTTGCACATCCACTCAGTAGGTGGCAGTGGCGCTCTCATTTTCAGAGTGCGCGCAGTATTTCTGAACTAAGGAAGAGCACTCAGCAGTCAGCACACACAGACAACAGATATGAAGAGCTGTGTGCCACCGCCGTTTACGAAAGCCGTTTTCCGACCGGACTCACTCACGCAGCGACCCACTGTCTTGTCCGGTTCTCACGTCGAAGCCCGAGAAGTGCCATTTTCGGCTTGGGATCGTCACGACGACCGCCCTCACCTACGGTTCTACCTCGGCCGCCGTGAATGCGCTTTTTTCGTGCCGTTTGCCTTTTAGCTTTGACTTTTAATACAGTGGGTGATGATGAAAGACCACTGTTTACTGTGTCTAAAAATAATTATAGCAGACAGCCAGAAGCCAAATCAATTAAGACGCCACTTAAAGACATTAGACCCCAATCTCATTGTTAAGCCGCTTGATTTTTTTCAGTGAAAACGTGCCGAATATTGCCAACAATCGTCCTGCTTTGTCAGTGTTATATCAGTAAGCCAGTGAGCATAGTTAGCATGCTAATTGCAAAATAACTCCACACCATTGCAAAGGAGGTAAATACTGTGAGCAGCAAAAATAAAAACTCCTGTCCAAGGACACTTTTTTCTTCTTCTTTTATTCAGATTTGTTTTTTTGGTCAAATTTTTTGGCACATTGTCCTCATGAGTGAATGTTTCTAATCAATTTTAATTTGTTATTATTTACTGATTTTATTACATTTTATTTTTCTGTATCAAATGGTCAAAAATGTACCTTGAGTGTATTTTTTAGTTTGGATGTGAATTTTTTTTTTTTTTTAATTCAGGCAAATTGATGCACGTCAAGTCTTCTCTGTTACAAACAAAACAATGTTAATAAAGTTATACTTTATTATAAGTTGATCTATGTTACTTTTTTTCTTTATTAGAAAAAAAGGACACAATGTTAGGCACATGCGTATTTATAATAGTAATTTTGTAGACAAATGATACTATTTACAGTGGCGGCAGAGAGTTTGGGGGGGCGCAAAACATTTACGTCTTCCTTGGGGGGGCGTGACAGAAAATAATTGAGAAGCACTGCCTTAAGGGATGCACAAGGTGAGGATGGCAGCAGCGGAAGTTACTGAGTGAGAGATTTACTTCTGTACAAAAGACTTGAAAATAAATTTGTGTATGAGACAGGCAAGCTCTGGGTGGTCGGGCTTTGGGTCCTCTTCTGCGCGCAAGTTATTTTTTAGACCGAAAGGGAAAGAGATACTTCACTGCTCCTTGCCTTTGAGTTGTCCAGCAGTAGTTTCAAGTCATGTTAATTTAAAAATGTCCTGAGTGTGTTGCTAAGTTCAGTGTGCGTCTATAAGAGGTGAGTACGCGAACCATCCTGTCCTGTTTAGACTTTATAGTTGTTGTTTTTGAGATTTTAACAGTTCGCGCCGAGCGCTAAGCTAATTACCGAACTCACTAACGTGTATTTGCATGTCCATTTATTCGCTGGCGTACAAGATACTCCATATGCAGAACGTGTAAAACCAGGATTAAGTCCATCTGTAACACTACAAACATGCGAAATAGTACAGAAATCTGTTGAAACAAAGTATAATGGTTAAAAGAAGTCTTATTTCTAATGGCACTTTGTTTTGTTTTTTTCATAAAATGTGGAATGCATTCCACCAGTGTAGATTTTATTGTATTGTTGAAAGAAATAAGTACTTCCTTTGAAATAGCTGATGTTTTTTTCACCTTTTTGTGAAAAAGAGCAGCTTAAGGTCAGCTTTGTGTTGTATAGGCATGTTTCCATTGTTCCTGTTGGATCATTAAGTGATCTGAAATAAAACGTAACAGGCATACATTTGTTTGGCTGCTTTAATTAATGAATGCTGGCAAAAATACCTTGCTTAAACGTATTAAGTAGCCACAAAGAAAGAAAATAAATCCTGAAAGGTAGGAGGGAAAGATGCATCAAAAATCGTGATCATCGTTAATACTGTGAAGATAATAGTTCAATAATCGAATCGTAGCACCCTGAATCGTAATTCAATCGAATCGTGGGGTGCCTTAGATGGCACACCACTAATGACCGCTGCAAGGTGCCAAACGTGTGACGGGAAATGTTAATCAAATGATAAATTCAAAATGGTAAGGATACATTTGAAAATCATAAATATCAGATAAACGCTGCCCCTCTCAGCAAGATGATATGCGGGAATGCAAAAGGCCAAAACTGTCGCTCCCCTCCCCAAGGAAGCTTAGGCTTGAACCTTGCTTGCTCTTTCACTTCCTGCACCATATCAGCTTCTTCCTGTGGACCCAGCCTCTATTTTGTACACCGCAGTGCTGCGGCTCGTCTTGTTCAACCATGGAGAATGTGTTTCTGCAAACCTTCACTATGTATTTTGCACTCAAACAAAATGGAACCCTACTCAAACACCCCTGTCCTGTTGTGTAATCAGAAAAAGTGAAGTACCAATAATATCGATATTGTAATATATCCGGATACAATATTTGATTGCAAAAGTATCGATAGTTATTTGTTTTTGCATGACCACAGGTCACCAGAAATTTGTTGTCACGGGGTAAATTTGATTTTCCACTAATCTTGATAGTAATGGAAAATAATTTTGCATTTTCCTTGTTCACTCATTGGTTGCCATTAATGGCGCTAGACGTCCAATACAATGGAACTGGGAAGGTGGCAGTGAATGAATGTTCATTTGCTGCCATCCTCTCAGTTCAAATGGATTGGGCGTCAACTAGTGATAAAGTCATTGAAAGAGTTTTAATTGTATTTAGTTTTTAAGAGCCACATGATATGAAATCTATCATGTGTTTATTCAAATTGCTCCATTACAAAAATATCTGAGTAAAATACTTTATTAGAACATGAGTCTAATAACCCCAAGTAGACAAAAAACACCCATCTCACTCAAACGTTATCATGTTAAAAATGCTAAATCTATTTTTGTCTGGTTACTCAATTGATAGATGGAATACAGTGCCTTGCAAAAGTATTCGGCCCCCTTGAATCTTGCAACCTTTCGCCACATTTCAGGCTTCAAACATAAAGATATGAAATTTAATTTTTTTGTCAAGAATCAGCAACAAGTGGGACACAATCGTGAAGTGGAACAACAGTTATTGGATAATTTAAACTTTTTTAACAAATAAAAAACTGAAAAGTGGGGCGTGCAATATTATTCGGCCCCTTTACTTTCAGTGCAGCAAACTCACTCCAGAAGTTCAGTGAGGATCCCTGAATGATCCAATGTTGTCCTAAATGACCGATGATGATAAATACAATCCACCTGTGTGTAATCAAGTCTCCGTATAAATGCACCTGCTCTGTGATAGTCTCAGGGTTCTGTTTAAAGTGCAGAGAGCATTATGAAAACCAAGGAACACACCAGGCAGGTCCGAGATACTGTTGTGGAGAAGTTTAAAGCCGGATTTGGATACAAAAAGATTTCCCAAGCTTTAAACATCTCAAGGAGCACTGTGCAAGCCATCATATTGAAATGGAAGGAGCATCAGACCACTGCAAATCTACCAAGACCTGGCCGTCCTTCCAAACTTTCTTCTCAAACAAGGAGAAAACTGATCAGAGATGCAGCCAAGAGGCCCATGATCACTCTGGATGAACTGCAGAGATCTACAGCTGAGGTGGGAGAGTCTGTCCATAGGACAACAATCAGTCGTACACTGCACAAATCTGGCCTTTATGGAAGAGTGGCAAGAAGAAAGCCATTTCTCAAAGATATCCATAAAAAGTCTCGTTTAAAGTTTGCCACAAGCCACCTGGGAGACACACCAAACATGTGGAAGAAGGTGCTCTGGTCAGATGAAACCAAAATTAAACTTTTTGGCCACAATGCAAAACGATATGTTTGGCGTAAAAGCAACACAGCTCATCACCCTGAACACAGCATCCCCACTGTCAAACATGGTGGTGGCAGCATCATGGTTTGGGCCTGCTTTTCTTCAGCAGGGACAGGGAAGATGGTTAAAATTGACGGGAAGATGGATGCAGCCAAATACAGGAACATTCTGGAAGAAAACCTGTTGGTATCTGCACAAGACCTGAGACTGGGACGGAGATTTATCTTCCAACAGGACAATGATCCAAAACATAAAGCCAAATCTACAATGGAATGGTTCAAAAATAAACGTATCCAGGTGTTAGAATGGCCAAGTCAAAGTCCAGACCTGAATCCAATCGAGAATCTGTGGAAAGAGCTGAAGACTGCTGTTCACAAACACTCTCCATCCAACCTCACTGAGCTCGAGCTGTTTTGCAAGGAAGAATGGGCAAGAATGTCAGTCTCTCGATGTGCAAAACTGATAGAAACATACCCCGAGCGACTTGCAGCCGTAATTGGAGCAAAAGGTGGCGCTACAAAGTATTAACGCAAGGGGGCCGAATAATATTGCACGCCCCACTTTTCAGTTTTTTGTTAAAAAAGTTTAAATTATCCAATAAATTTTGTTCCACTTCACGATTGTGTCCCACTTGTTGTTGATTCTTGACAAAAAATTAAAATTTTATATCTTTATGTTTGAAGCCTGAAATGTGGCGAAAGGTTGCAAGGTTCAAGGGGGCCGAATACTTTTGCAAGGCACTGTAGTTGAAGCTCAGAAATGTGATTTTAAAAATACTGAAACGTAATTTGGAAAGAACTAAAATAGAACGGAAGGGAAATTTTGTACTTTTGGCAATGTTGTGGAAGAAAAAAAATGCATTTTTCAAAAAGTCAATACTTTGAGGGAAACAAATGTTTAATTTTACAACAGCTAACATTACAAGAAAATTGAGAATTTTGTGGGATAAAAGTTGGAGATTTATAGGTAGAATTGTGTAGTACACCAATATTTTATGGGAATTAACTAGTCATATTCCGAGAAAAACTACTGTAAGATTACAACAGCTACAGAAAGAGAAAGTCGGAAGAATTACAGGAAAAACCCTGAAAATGATGAAAAAATACACCCGAATTTTGTAATGTTTATAGGGCTCATTAGAAAAAAATTACAACTCATTGGTTTTATCAAATGAAAAAATGTGTCTTTTGCGAGAAAAAGAAATGTTATTGGACCTTTATAGGAGCACTGCTAAAATAGTATGAGCAAAAGCATCTAAAATTTCATGAGAAGGGTCATTACTGTGCAAAATAATAATAAAACAAAACATTATTGCAACACATCATTGCAGGTGGCGGTTTTGGTTTAATTTTGTGAAAACGAAGTAATGCTTTAAAAAAAGTGAAAAATAAAACTTCCAACGTATTTGTGACTGTTCTCATTTCTTCTCTGTATGGCCTGAATACAAATTAATCCAAATATCATCAATGGCAATTTGCATGTAATTTGAAAAAGTAAACAAGTGAAGGCACAAAATCCAGCCGGTTGTAAGCGACCAGTTGACGACTGTTTCAGATCTGGAACGGAGGCCGTTCTTTCACACGTACGCTCGAGCAGCAACTTGAAGTCGCTGCTCATTTCACAGCTAGCTGTTCTCACTTGAGCGTCACTCATGGTGTTATGAATAAAAACATAACACCGAGTTCTCTATGGCCTTCGCCGGGGACCCGTGAACCGTGTTGGAAGAAAACAAAAGACCAGTGATAGCAACAAAGAAAAGGGTGATGATAACCATAAAAAATGTGCTATTAACTCATTGGCTGTTATTGACGGTGTTAGACATCCAATCAAATTGAAATGGGAGAGTTGGCAGCTGAGTTAGCCTGACTTTGTTTAGGTAACCTAACTTCAGGGGTCGCGTTAACCGAATATTTTCCGTCGTTGCCCGGTTTTTTAAAACAGTGACGGAAAAAAACTGAAGTCCATCTGTCATTTTGACAGGTTGCAATTCACACCCCAGACCACAGGGTGGCGAGTGAGCATATTAATTAGCTATTGTCTCTCTTGATGCATGACGTCGTTGGCCTTACTCGGAAAAATGTCAAAGCAACTGAGTGTCTGAAGTTTCTTCAAAAAGCCCCAAAAAGACGATGGTGTTGATAAAAGAGGTGAAAAAAGAGGGACTGATGCAGTGGAGGATGAAGGACAAACAAGCAATCAGCCCTCGGCAACTACTGAGCGAGCAAGCGGCAGCAAGGAGGAAGGTGTGAGACTGCGTTCAGGCACAGCAGGTGAACTGTTAATTTCATTGTTCCGTATGTAGCCTACCGACTAGGGATGGGAATCGAAATCCGATTCCAATTCGGAACCGGTTCCGAGTGTTTCGAGGCCTCGACATCACAATGAAAAAGGTTAACGATCCCTTTAACGATTCCTAAAGACACGTATTGCGTCGTGACGTGTCTTGTTGTCCAGACGCATCAAACTAGCATGGCGCCAAGAACCACTCGCTCCAAAGTTTGACTACACTTCACCAGGAAAGAGTGTGAAAATGAAAGGTTACGAAGGGTAAGCACGAGCATTGCAGCCATAAACATAACAATGACAGCACGTAGGTTCAAACGCTCGAAAGTGTGTCTTCACTTCACGAGGAAAAATTACAACAAAGCGACTTGCAGTCATTGCAAGGTGGAGATAACTGCATCAGGAGGGAATACGACTGCGCTGTCCTCACAGAGAGGCTAAGGCTCAGTCCTGGCTATACAGCTAGCTAAACTCCCAAATGACGATGCAGAAGACGTTAGTATAATTTGCTGACTTTATTCAACCATCACTTGAAGAGTGGAACTAAGAAAAGAAATGAAACAAATCAATTTCGTCCCCAATAACAAACAGGTTTGCATCAACGTAAATCAGCGATGATTAGCTGCTAATAACAGTAATAACAAATGGTTAGCATTCGTTCGCTAGCATTAGCACATCGTTCAAACCACTACACAACTGGATTTAAGTGTCCGATCGCGAGTGGAAACACAACAACAACAACACAAACGATGATACATACAGGCGTTGCCTCTGTAGATATTAACATTAACAAAGAACGAAGGCTCGTAGAAGTGTTTCCCTCTCTCACTAACTCGCTTGGATGTGGCATTTCTTCTTCGGGTGTAAGCCACTCTTCTTCACGTGAGCGCGTTCTTCTTCGCGTGAGGAAGCGGCCCCCACTTGAGCATGTAAGCGCCACAAAAACTAAAAGGCATGCATTTCCATGCAATGGTAAATAATACACGTTAACCCACCAGTCCCCAAACTGCGGCCCGCGGCCCAAATACGGCCCGCCTCCACATTTGGTCCGGCCATTTTGAATTTTTTTTTTTTCTCAATCGTGTTATTTATTTCCTGGCCTTTTCCTTAAAGAATTCAGAGAGGGTTATTTGGTTATTATCTATTTAAATAATAGCGTTTTTATTATTAATTATTATTATTATTATTATATTATTTTTATTTTATTTACTTTCATTCCGTGAAGAATCCAGAAAGGGTTATTTGATTGTGGCTTTCTGAAAAACAATTATTTTTTACATTTATGCACTTCTGCAATCGTCACACTTTTTCTGTTACAAACTGACCCGGCCCCTCATCAGAGAAGGGAAAAGTTATGTGGCCCTCACAGGAAAAAATTTGGGGACCCCTGCTTTAACACATATTGCCAAAGGCAGAACAACAACCTATCTGCCAATATATACCAATATTTTTTATTTCTATTAGATAAATGTTTTAGTAAAATGTTACACATTCTTGTGTATTTGCCACTTATTGCCACAGTTAACATTGAGGCTTTGGGCCTCTTTTGATCTCGTTGTGAGTTTGTAAGGTTGTGACTTCTGATTAAACAAACTCAATGCCAATCAAAACGTTTGTTCTTCTTTCCCCCCAAATTAGAATCGATAAGAGAATCGATAAAGAATCGAATCGTTAAGCAATATCGATAATGGAATCGGAATCGTAAAAATCCTATCAATTCCCATCCCTACTACCGACTGGGGCCACAGTCAGCTGTTTTTGTCACTGCGGAGAAAAAGTTACATATTCATCTGCTTGATGTGTGATGGTATGGTGTGGATTCTCTCTTAAGCTTGTTCGGACAGAATATTAATTAAAAATGAATGAAAACTAAATACTATTGGATATGTCATTATTATCATTTTAAAAATTTAAGTGACGGGTAAAAATAGATTATGACCGGATTTTTATGACCCTGTCAGTCAATATGACAGACAATGAAAAAGTCTAGCGCAACCTCTGCCTAACTTGTACGTTTTGTTGAACACTACTATCTTTAATTCTCACCACACCAGTGTGTGGGGGCGGAGGGAGGGTTTAGAGAGAGTGACCAATAACTACTATGGAATTGACGACAGAATTCCCAGCAAACTTTGCGGCTTATGTACGCAGCATAAATTTGGATTAGGAGTGGGAACCTCTTGGTACCTCACGATATGATACAATTTGCGATACAAAGCTCACGATAATGATGATCTGACGATATGACGATACAACGATTATCGATACATTTGTAAAATATCCTAGAATGATTTTCTGACCAACAACTAATAAACAGAAAAACAAGCTTCTGCTGTGAATTGGAATGAGTTTATCACTAGTAGACGTCCAATCCATTTGAAATGGGAGAGCGGCAGCGAATGAACATTCCTTCATTCGCTGCCACCCTCCCATTTCAAACAGCTTGAACGTCTATGGCCATCAGTTGCAGCCAATGCCAGGCAATGAAGTAATTTTGGCCCTTATAAGGTCATTTACCTGTTGATGTTCAGTTACTTCCTGTTGATTTTGGGGTATTTTATAGGTCACTTCCTGTTGATTTTGAATTACAGAACAGGGATCACCCAAATGAATAGGCAGTGACTCGAACTCAACAGGAAATGACCTATAGATGCCCTAATATGAACCGCAAGTGACCTGTAAATGCCCTGAAAACCCAGTCTAAATGGATTAGGCGTCGTGCACCGTCAATTCAGCCTTAGGGGCAGTTTACATGGGTACTCTGCGACACGTAGACGCAATGACTGAGTAGCGGACTCGCCTCGCGTGCATATGGCGTCGGCGAAGACGGAAGGCGAAGATGAAATATTCTGAATCCTGCCTCCAAAGTGGAAGAATCCGATTACCGGTGATTGAGGGGGGGCTTCCTCGGAATCCATATCAAAGGCTCCCGCTGCGCAAGACCGCGCCGTTAACGTCAGCACTTGTACATGTCACATTGGGCGTACGCAGCGGTGCTACTAAACAGTAAAAGCAGCAAATATGGCGGAATGTCGGCTTTAATGTACTGTTTTAATAATATTTTTAAATTAAATATGTTGAATGTTTCAATTTTTGTGCCTTTTGAACAAAAGAAAAATTCCATTGCTTCGAATGGGCGGGCATATTTTTTTCCGGGCTGAGGGAGCTTGGTGTGGTCAAAGTGCACCATTCTCAGTCGCCCTGTAAATCTGTACTGCCCCCAAGGGCCTGGCATGAATACTACATCGCTTTCATGCGGAATTGTGACATTGTTCAAATGGAGACGCAAATGCAAATGAAAATTTGAAAATGTTCATATTCTCGGAGATTCGCCATGTAAACAACCACTTAGAGTTAACTGAGATTTTGGTAGCAACTTGTTGGTTCCTTTTATTTTTTTTAGATATTGACAACTTTTAAAAACAATATCAACAGATTCTTGGCAGGAGCATATCGATGACCTTTTGGGATACAAACTATCACGATATATCACCATTTCGATATTTTGTCACACCCCTAGTTTGGATAGTGTGGTGATTTAAGAGCCTCCTGTTTGTTTTTTGTTTTTTTTTTATTCAAAAAAACCCTTGTGGCTGTTGCTTATTATTGTTATATGTTGAGCATATACTGTATAGTCTTCACATAATAAATGCCAATATTGACAATAAAAGGAAACTCTGACAATAGAAAATTTACTCACGTTATTCAAACTAACTTGGATGGCTATGAATCCACACATAGAAAAAAAACTATAAATTAGAAATGACTTGTGTAACTATGCGTGTAACTATGCAGTTAGACTAACAATTTTATCTAAAGTAGGCCGGATGGCAAATACAAGCAGCCTTGTTCTTGAATGTTTCATCACATGATGTTCAAGACTTCTTAACTCCCAAGTTTTTTGCCCATAGACAATCAGTGCACGAATATCATATGACTTCATTGTCCTGTGCCGGTGGTGGTCTCGTTGCAATCCAATTCCATCGTTTGTACTCAAGTCTTGGCCCTCGAGAAGACGAATGACCCCCATCTCTCCAGATTAGTGGGTTTACTTATTAGCCTGTGCTCGACTTTCACAACAACGCGGAGGCCAAGTCAATGAAGGCTGCCTGTGTTGTCATGAGCGCTACCTCTGGATGCACCTCGGGCCAGTTTTATCACGAGTTTTTGCCACATAAACCCATTGAGAACACGACTAGTTCTGTTCAATTGAAGGTTAGAAATAACAAATGGGTCAGAAGACCAACACAGAGGGATGAAATGACAGATATAAATGTTTTTTGGGGGAAAAATGGACTCACCACTCTCCATCTCATTGCCTTTCTTCGCGGTGGGCGTGTTACCCATGATGGCAGCCTGTCAAGCGGACTCCTGGAGGTTCGGTAGCGACTTTTGGGGGCTTGATAACCCAGAACCGCCGCTTGGCAGGGCTAAAGAAAGCTGTCGGTGGCCCACTAGCTGAAGGTTCTCATTCTCAACGAACGGCTCGTAATATATTTCCCCTTTTCCGTCGTTCACTTTTTTTTTGTTTTTTTACAGGAAAACTAACCTAACCTTATGCTACAGTTGGCGAATGCTAGCAGGCTAGCAGGCGCGGCGGATGGGTGTTATCTAATAAGGTTGCTTGTGAAAAATGGAATATCAGGAAAAAAAAACCTACACGACCGATCGCTTTTTGTTTTTAGATAATCCGTTAAAGTGACGTATTTAAGAAAGTACGGGGGCGTTAAACAGGTTGCTTTTTTCCAGTCTATGTTACAATCTGTTAGCGTCCCCCGTAGTCGTACAGTGGCCTATGAATCCAGGCACTGTGTGTGTGTGTGGGCAGGCCCCTTCTGTGCAGAAAAAAACGATATCCAGGTTAATTCCTCGTCCCGCCCGCCGTCTTCTTTCTCATCCACACTCGTTCAAAAGCCACCCTGGCCGAGTGCGACGGTTCCCCCGGAGCCGACCGTCTCACGGACAATTCCCAAATCAACAGAGCCTTTCCATTAATCTTTCAGACCGCAAGGGAAACTCCAGTCGCCCATCTAGTAAGCACCGCCCCCTAAAGGCTTTCAATTGGCTGGTTTAGATGATTGGCGTAATAAACCAACCGCTGATTGGACAAAACTTGACGGTGGAAGTCTTTGCGGATTTATCATTGGACAATGCGCCACTTTTGTTAAGGCTTGTCTGTAGCCAATAGACGCACCGATTGTAACGGTAACTGTTGTTTTTCCGCCTTTTGTGTTAACTTAGCAAATATCCGAAATACTTATTTACAAGTCAAACATTGGATGAATAAATGTGTACGATCGTAATATAACCCTTCTGTTATTAATGTCGAATTTGTGGAAGCATTTTCGAGTCGAAACAGCAACTGTTGCCCTATCCGTCTGTGACTGGGCGTGACGTTGACACATGCTATTTTTGGCAACATGTGAAAACATACGGGATTACTCATATGTCGTTAAAAATTGTACAACAGAACAATTTTTGGAGTGAAACATTTACAAAAATTTGTGAAAGCCTTTCATACCAAAAGACACGAGTCACAACACTCATAAATACAAATAGTTTTATTCGGAAAACAAAATAGAAAATCAACACATGGAGGAAATGACTTTTTTCCCCACCTGTCAGTGCAAATGCCAACTTGCACGGCAAATATTGCCATTTATATGCATTTTGCTTCAGTTCTGAAATTAACGTGGTCCAAATTCAAAATGTGAGTAGTGGGAGAATTTGAACCACAGCCAATTCTGCAGAATTTTAATGAGCTTGCAGGAACAAAAGAGCAGTTATAAGGCAAATAGTCTGTACAATATGATATTACAACCCCACACCCATTTCACAGAGGAAATAAACACTTGGGACATCTCTACAAGCAGTCCATCGAATTCTCTGGTAGTATTCCCATGGGCGGGGCTTTGCCGGGAAGACAGGACGGCGGGAGCATGGAGTTGGATGACGGGTCCACATTCTCAGAGTCCTCCATACGCTCGGCGCAGCCTTCCCAATTGATGTGGAATCTGGTAACGCGCGGGTTGGATGCCAGGATATTCCTCTGGAGCTGCAAAGACAAGTTTGAACACCAATATTCAACATCAATCTCTGCACTTATTGTGTGAAATTTTAAAATTGCAGAGAATTTTGTTTAAAAGTTGGTACGACCTGCGCGTAGTCTGGTTTGATGGGTGGATTCTCTCGGAGCTCCTGGTCTGTGTACTCGTTGTTGACGTAGTAACCGATGCGGATGAACTCCTGTCCCCGATACGTGCAGGTGATCAGCACGACGGTAACACCCACAGCGTCACTCTCGGGGATCAGTCCTGTGTTTGGCGCATCTGCCTGTCAAGAAGAAAATACCCATAAAAAATGGTGAGGATGGAGATGTTGATCATGACTACTCTCACGAATACATTAATTTTGAGTGTTGTGACTTTAAAGAGCAGGGCCTGGCCTGGTGAGTGACGCAGTCAGGAAATTAGGATTCATGTTAATTGAGGCTAGTTGTAGGAATGACGCAATAGCGTACTGCACGAATGCCATTTTTAAACAGTAACGTCGCCATCGCAGCACTGATGTGGGACATTATAGACACGCCCTCGCATACAATCAATGTTATTTCTGCTTGTCTTCTCCGATCAGCTTTCAAAAAAAGAACATGCCGATAAAACACTGCTGCTATGGAACTTGTAGAAACGACTAGACATTTAAACATATGAAGGATGTTTTCTTCATATGTTCCCCGAAACCAAAAACTCGGAGGAAAAAATGTGAAGAACGGATCAACTTGCACGGATGTCTAAAAGACCAGTTTAACGCCAACAAGGCGAAGTCATTCACATTTCATATGCAGTAACATTTTGTTGGGGGCCATGATCCTACAGAGGACGAAGAGGTAAGCAATTTAGATGTTTTTACTTATTTTTTAGCGTGGCGTTTTGCCGTGCTGCTTCTGTCTGACAATGACCTGAAAAAAATTAAAATTGTATCTAACTGCCATTGTTACCTTTTCTGTTGTTTAGAAAAAACAACTTTAGTAAGGGGGAAGAGTAAATAAATTATAAAAGTAAGATTTGTTATTAATGAAAAAATTAAAAGTGTTCGTTGGCTGTCACTGAGTAACATTTGCGATCGCTACACAAAAATAGCAAAGTAAATTGCCCTCAAGAACAGTCAGAGACGTAAGACAACCAGAGGATATAATATATAAGACACACAGGGCATATGGTGGTAAAGGATAGATTGTTGAAACAGGAGAATGTCATTGTCAGTGGTGTAAGGCAATCCACACAAGAAAAAGGTGTCGATAAAAAAGCCAACTCAGGTCGGCTCTTTTTCCCGTCTTTTTCAGCCCTCGACACTCAAGCCGTCTATTTTACTGAACATGTGTATGTTCTTCAACATCTTTACCTGTGATTTTGGTCCCAGGGACATCATTTTCGGACAGAATTGGTAGGTTTAGCTCAGTAAACATCTCGTTCGTACACTATTTCCATTCATGTACTATTAGGGACAAACGGGAACAACAGCAACAATTGCAAACGTCATGGATATTAATGTGCAAAAGTGTTGCTTGCGATACCCCATTGAGAGTGCACCAGTTGCTGTGTCTCTCCTTGACTCACAGCTGACATAACACGATCTTATTCAGTCATTCTTCCCGTTTCATTGCTTCTCATCCATTTATTTATACACAGAATGTGTTCATGTAATCAAATTGTTTGAACTCAACTCCCTAGACCAGGGGTGTCAAAACTTTTTGCAAAGGGGGCCAGATTTGGTGTGGTAAAAATGTGGGAGGCCGACCTTGGCTGACATCCTTTACATAGAATATATTTAAGCAAATTTTATCTCGCAACTAGCCTTTGTGGTGTTCTCTCTCGACTCTAGGGCTCTTGCAAAATACTGCTGCTGTGAAGTTAAACTAGCTTCAGTTTCTTGCTGCGTATCTTCCCTGTAATCTTGTCGTACATGTCAGCGTGTCTTGTTTGGTAACATCGCCTCACAGCGAACTCTTTAAAAACAGCGAATGTCTCTTTGCAAATGAGGCAGACACATTTGTGTATTTTAGTGAAGAAATAGTCCAATTTCCACCTCTCCTTGAAGCGCTGGCCGTCACAGTCAACTTTTTTGTTGTTGATTGCTGCCATTTTAGAAAATTGGAAGTAAAGGGTCACACTGGGTAATGTTCCTTAGAGTGCTGCTGCCTTTTAGTGGGTAAATGAGGAGCAGCATTTAGTGTGTAAGCTACTTCATACGTATGCTGGTAGCAGTACTGTTGATCAATTTATTAAGTCTGTGTGTGGGCCAGACGTTATTGATTTTATGACAGAGGCTGGGGGCCGGATGAAATTTGACCACGGGCTGCATTTGGCCCCCGGGCCGCACTTTGGACATGTCTGCCCTAGACTAAAATACAAAATTACTGAATAACATCACCTGGAAGACAAACATATGTCGTCCAGCAGGCACAGGTCCCACCAGGACAGAGTCCAGGACTTGATCATATTCTTCACTTTCTGCTGAGCCCACGTAAATGATCTTCCACTCCAGGTCTGGAAAGACATAACCGGTATGATGTTATCAAGAAATTAGCACAGAGCAACATAGTATTGTATGAAAATTCTCAAGAAAAATCACTTAAAGGACTGACATGATTCAAAACACCATAACTCATTGCCGGCCATTGACAGCAATAGCATTTATAGGCAAATAAAAACTTTCAAACACGTTAAAAATGTCTTTTTGGGGAGGCTGGAACGGATTAACGGCATTTCTTTTCGTTTCAATGATGATGAAAGATTTGAGTTAGGGTTATTTATTAGATACGAGCGAATTAAAGTCGTTCGCCGAAACACCACTGAATATATCTATTATTTTAATACTCTCTAGGGGTATCTTTGTTTGTATTCACCACTGGAGACAAAAACAGTGAACTAGTGACCCAGCCGAGAGTAGACGACGGTAGCGGTTAAGTGACAATATGTCCGACAACGACGGTGCTCACCTTCGGGCAGGTCCTCCATGCACTCGAACGTAATCTCGAACTGGAACGGGTTGCCAAAGGGGCTCGGGTTGTCTAGAACGGCCACATTCAAGACCTGTACCTTCGCCATGGTTCTAGTCGCTGGGCTTGTGTTTTAGCACGACGCTGCTAAGCACAAAAACTGGCTCTTCAAAGTGAAGCCCCTTTTCCCGGGGATTCCTTCAAAAGCTCGCTTCGTCGTCAAGCAAACACAGCCACGACTGGATTTAAAAATACTAAACGGTTGTGGTTTACGAGACAGAATATTTGCAATTTGGTCGCATAGTACAAAAGGGAATTTATTTTTCGTAAAAAAAAAAAAAACTAATGTTTTGAGTGTGTTCTTCCCCGCTCTCCCGCCGCTTTGACAACCTAACCCAAGATGCCCTGCGCCTAAACAGGGAAGGAAAAAGAGAAGCTTCCGGTCGCGCGAAACCGAGAGACGCCTCCTTTTGGTCAAATGCGAAAGTGCTCTTAAATAGCATATTGGTGACTATTTAATACAGTCGTTTGTTTGTATTGTTTGTTCTTTTGTCTATCATGTGGTTGTTAATAAAAAAAAGATTGAGCTGCGAAAAAAAAAACAAATCCGAGGTACTTCCGCTTTACTTCCCTATGTCTGCCTACAACTTCCGTTTTCAATTTTTTTACCATTGACTTCAATGGCGCTGAAGTGGCATCACTCACTAAAAACCTTGAAAAACCACAACTTGGAAATACTGCATCCTTCTGCTGTCTCGACATGGGAAGACAACATAAAGAAGTGGCCGAGGGTGACCACAAGGAAAATATTGTATTTTATTGACTCAATGGTAGTGGATTGAAACGCCATCAGGAAGCGCCGAGGCATTCCAGTACATGCAGAGCCACCAAGTTAGATGTGTCCTCATACACAAACACGGGAATTTTGTCTTCATGAAGGTGGATGTAGAACCAAGCCAGTCCTTCAATGCGCCGTACCACAAACCATGGGTGCTGGTAACACAGGACGGAGACGTCGAAACTGCAGGCTGTACATGTATCGTGGGTCCCGGGTGTTCGTGTAGTCATGCTGCTGCTGTGTTATGAAAGGTATGTTCTCCAAAAATAAGAAACCTAAAATCTGGTGCATGAAACTACTTGTTGCCTTTGCTGTTGATATTACGATGATGATTGTAAATGTAATTATGAAGTTTAATAATTTTTACTAAAACTACTTCTGCTGCTAGCCTGTTGCTAATCAGTACATGCTGGATGGCACCGCATATATCCAAGTGTTACAAGTTTTTGTTTGTTTGTTTACAGATAGAAAACGCTGTTAGGCAAGTAAAGACAACTTGACTTGTACGTTGATGGACATATACGTGCGTTGTACTTTGATGATAGACGTCTTGATTCCCGGGGGCGACCGAGAGCCAGGGGCTAGGACAGACGATGGTTCGCCTCACGGCCGTCAGCTTGTTCCCGAGATCCAACTAATAACTTTTTAACTGCAGCAACTTTAAGATGTGCTTTCGGAGCTGGAATTACCGAGGACAGCGGGACGAAGCCACTCTGAATGCCGCCAAAAGTCTCATAATGTCGGGTGAAAATTTGGCTCCCTTAAGGTTTGCTGTATGATAACACATTCCTCGTATGCTCATCCTTCGTTAATATTGTTCTAATCAATTTATAAACTGTGATTTATTGACCTGTTTTGCACATGCACCAATCGTTTTAAATAAAACAAGAAATGGAATCATGTTGTCCAAATGTTTTTTATTGCGATCATTATCTGCAATAAAAAAGCATGACATACTATTTTTGCTTATATGTACATACCTTGTAGTATTTCTTTGTAACAACAAAATCCGTGTCAGCCCTTCTGCATTCGGCAAATGTAATATAATGTGTAATTTCATCTCATTTTGGTCACTCAACTGGCCGGCATATCAACCTCACGTCAACACAGGCTGACAGGTTGTTATAATTTTGTCCTCGAATGATCAACGAAGTGATAAGAACAATCATGCAACCTCATCTACGTCTCATCTACATCGTGCTGAATCCATTTATGGAGATTCTGTGAGTTCCTCTGCTTTAATTTTGCGTTTTAACTTTGTCGAAACATCAACTGTAATCCATGTTGTTTTTTCTGAACCGGAAGTTCGAGGCAGACATTTTCCAAGATGGCGCCGCCCATATTTAGCTCAGGAAACTTGTATACAATAATATTATTAATTAAAATTTTTTTAAAAAATGTATTGCATAGTGTAAATTCAAAAATATAATAATCATTATTAATTTCGGAATTAAATTTAAACATTTAATTTTTAAATAAATTTTGTCACAATTATCAAAAATACCTTTTAGCAAGCGTAGTGAATTAAAAATGTCAACACTTATTTAAATGATATTCATAATGATTAGATTTGATTAGTGTAATAAAACCGAAATCAAAATAAATCCTTTTTTTTTTTTTTTTTAATAACGTTGTCATTACATTTTATTTTAGTCATCATCTGCCTACTGCCCCGAGTTAGCTGGGATAGGCTCCAGCACCTCCGCGACCCTCGTGAGGAAAAGCGGCATGGAAAATGAATGAATGAATTTTAAAGAAAATCATTATCTTGTTTTATGCAGATGACATCATGTTAAATAATGTTTTCATATTTCAAACATTTATTTTATTGCCGTAATATCCATTTACTTGTATGAAATAGGATTAATAACGTTGATAAATACTTGTAATTTGTAGTAGATCCCGAAACAAATACAAAAAGTAAATGTTGGTTTATTTACATTCTTCCCCAATCTTATTTAATTAATTTCCTGTTAAATACTTAATCCGTTTACTTGCATGATTTAGTCCCCTACAGATTATTAGACCTAAAGCTGCCATCTTTTCAATTGTTTTTATTCTCAGAATGGAGATTAAGTGCGGATTAGTGATCCGTGGACTTGCTTGGCTGCAGTTTTTCATCCCAATAAATATTCCAGGAATGTCGCCATCCATTTTTCGTGTTGTAGGACGAAACATCTACCTGTTAGGGGCGCTGTTTCACGAAGCGCAATTATTAAACAGGCAGGTTGCTAGGTGGTGAGGTTCAAAAGCAAAGGGAGTCAAACATTGCGCTCACAGTCAGAGAGAGCAGCAGACACAGCTCAAATCAATATATTAATTTTAATATTTAATTATAATTTTGAGTGTGGGAGTAGTTGTTTTTTATACCCAAAGTAACTGGAAGCTGTGGTGTTTTAAGTGGACTTTGCACAAAGGAGGATTTGTGCTGGTGCACGAAGAAGGAAGGTGCGTTCAGGTAACGTAACACCGATCAGGGTCACGTGATCAGCGCTCCAAACTGCTTTCCCTAAAGAGGAAACCGCTTGTTCCGAAAGCAGGTGCGTCTCATTTCCTTTCTTTTTCTTCTCATTTATCATACCTTGAATGGATTTGACCATTTGACGTTGAGTTTTGGCGGAAGTAGGAGTCTGAAAGCAGTCTGTCAAATTGAGGTTGGTACCCCTTTATAACGGAATAGACGTCTCGAGCAGTCATTGGCAGCCTATGATTTACCTAATTTGTACCGCTTTTGTGTGGGGGAAAAAACTCAGTTCACTCACTGCCAGCTTGGGGTTGCCACAATTAATCGATGAACCATCGACTAATTATTGTAATCCATTTTCTAATAGATTGACAACCATTTTGATAGTCAGTCAATCGTTTAGAAACATTGTTGACCTAAAACGGTCCAAATGCTCTTTACTGAGCCTTTTACTACCAATAATTTCCTTGTACATTTTTATTTTTAAATATGTTAATTTTTTTTAATTTGATATTTTTCATTAAAAAAAATATTTTTATTGTTGAATATCATAAACAGTTCATTTATTAATAATAATAAAAAAAAACAATAAATACTCTCCGACATCTGTAGTCAACTCAATGAAAGCAGATGTTAGTCTTTGTAATGAGCCAAAATAAGATCTTTGCAAAACAATGATACTGTTACATAGTTGCTTAAATATTCACAGTCATTAAAATATTTGTAAACAAGATGATTTATTTATTATTTTCTAGTCGACTCCTCATTTCTAGACATTACCTCCAAAATTTCTTCAATTTCTGTCATTTTCCATCGAAGCAGACTGTTTAAAATTTTGCAAACTTCAGTTTTTGTGAATAATCAACATTTCTTTTGACTTTTTTCTTGTGTGTTACAACCAATCCAGTCATTCACCCAAAACCTGCTGTAGCAGACTGACTTATCTTTGGTGTTTTTGTGGTGATTAAGCTTGACTCACCACTTGTTCCTCGTCTCTGTTTAAAATAGTCAGTGGGAGAACACTGCTCTCTGCTTCTGAAGGGAGAATTTGTCATGAGATGGACCCCGGCTGATGCCAGCTTGACCCGCTCCATGCCCACACACCTAGCCTGGTTCTAGACATGGATTGGTGGCCTCACTACCCTGACACCACACAGTGGAGGGTCTTTTTTCTTCTGCTGGTGCTCAGCACTAATTGCGTATGGGGTGAGTCACTGGCCTTTATCAAAAACTGCATGTATAATAATGATGATAACTAAATGATGCAAATTCTGGTAAAAAAAAAAAAAAAAAGTGAGCACGTAAGAATTCTCTATTGTTTTTGTGATGTATTTAAATATGAATGATGCGAATAGTCAAAAATGTGAACCTTGATCTGAATGTGTTTTTGGGATTTAATGAGACATTTTTGGTCAAATAAATGTTCAATATTGGTGCAAAAATGTAAACTTGAAAAGTGTTGATTGTATTTGCAAAACGTTTAGATTCAGTATATGAATGATGTGAAAAGGTAAAGATTGGAACCTTCTGAATGTGACAATTGGGTTTAAATGTCATTTTTTTGGTCAAAAATGTGATATAATGGGAAATTTGGAATATTTCGCGAATATGTTGAAATGGGAATATGTGAATCGAATATAACATGAATAGGAATGTGTGATGCTAAATGTGTGAATGGGGTTTTTGGTCAAATTTGTTAAAGGGAACCTCGGACTTAAAGACTTATTGGCTCTAATAAGCCACAGTTGTTCTCTTTTACTGAAATATGTTATAAGAAACACATAAAATATTGCCATTGATTTAAAAATCAATAATATTAAGTTCATGTTTTGACCTACAGAGGGAGCCATAATTTATGCACGCAATGGACGCTCAGGGCGACGACGTAGTTTGTCACTGTTACTAGACGAACACTACCGGTGTTCTGCAATTCCTTTATACTTGGTGAGACATCT
This sequence comes from Corythoichthys intestinalis, assembly GCF_030265065.1. NCBI lineage: Eukaryota > Metazoa > Chordata > Actinopteri > Syngnathiformes > Syngnathidae > Corythoichthys > Corythoichthys intestinalis. The sequence continues at coordinate 26,500,118 of NC_080410.1, read as the reverse complement.
TACACAATGCTTTTTATTAGCTCTTCATTGCCTCCCAAAAATTTTTTTGCATGTATTTCCCTCTCATACTTTTAACCATTGTGTTTTTTGTGGTAGCTTTAAAGCAGTGTTGATCTGTTGACCACATTAGTCACGTAGCATATTTAAACCGTCCTTATTTGATATAACTACAATAAAGTATTTTCTTAAGGCATTTTTTAGTATGTTCTGCCTGTATGCATCTAAACAAAACAAGTTGAAAGCCCATTTTGGGTTTTAAATTCGCCTGTTGTAGACGTTTCGCTGATGTAGGACATTTTGGCAGAACACAGGCAGCTTAACTATGTGATGTCATCGCCCGGCGACATCAACAACAATGGCTACCTACTAGTTAAACTAATTTTACAAATTGTATAAAAACGAAAACATCAAGAGGGGTTTCAATCTCAAATTATTTTAACTCATAATAACATTTATCTCTTAAGAACTACAAGTCTTTGTATCCGTGGATCCCTTTTAAATAAAGAAATTATCTGAAATGTTTGTGAATTTATTCAAATATGAATGGATGAGTTGAATACTGCATGAAAAGGAAAATATGTGGACCTTGTATTTGACTTTGTTAATTGAGATTTAGTGGTTAGTTTTTGGTCAAAAATGTGAACTGTTGGAAGTATGGGAAATATTTTATGGTATTCAAAAGGGAACATGTGAATAGAATTCAAAATGAATAGGAATTACTTATTTGAATGTGTGATGTTGAATGTGTCAATGGGATTTATCATTAAATTTTTGGTAAAAAAATGTGACAATATTATGTTAATGAATGTATTAATATGTGAATGTGTGATTTGAATGTAACAAGAATAGGAATCACGTGAAAGTACTATGATGTTGAAATAGCCATTGAAAATGAATAGCGATTTTTGGGTGGACCAGGGAGTCGAGAATGTGGACTGTAACAAATCTACAGAAAATACATACAGAAAGCAGATGCATTAAAGCATTTCTACAATATTTGTGTCCATTTGTTTATGTGAACACATTTTGGAGAAAAGATGAAACCTGCATATTTGACTATGAAACAAAGTAGCTTATCAACTCTTAACTAGAAACTGCAATTTCGGGAGAAATTACACACCTTGGTCTTTCCTCTGTGGAGATACAAATCTTAGCCCCACTCAGGTCTATCAATAGAATGGACCATAATGCCAGTCAATGGCACTAAACAAAGTAAAAGCCATTAGAAAAGATTGGGAGAATTGGACGTCCATGGCCGTCAATGGCATCACCCTCCATAAGCGGCAATCCAATCAGGGACATTTGGGGGACACGTCCTAATGATATTTAGTCATTTTCTGTTGATTTGGGAAAAAAAAAAAAAATTCCCATTGAAAATGAATGGGAAAAATTTTGGACGTCCATGGACGTCAATGGTATCAACTTACATAAGCGTCAATGGAATCCAAGTACATTGGCATCAATAGAATGAACAAACATGAAGAAATGCCATTGGAATTAATGGGAAGTTTGGACGTCCATGAACGTCAATGGCATCACCCTCCATAAGCGGCAATGCAATCGGGGACATTTGGGGGACACGTCCTAATGATATCTAGTCATTTTCTGTTGATTTGGGGAAAAAAAAAAAATTCCCATTGAATATGAATGGGAAAAATTTTGGACGTCCATGGACGTCAATGGTATCAACTGACATAAGCGTCAATGGAATCCAAGTACATTGGCATCAATAAAATGAACAAACATGAAGAAATGCCATTGGAAATGAATGGGAAGTTTGGACGTCCATGAACGTCAATGGCATCACCCTCCATAAGCGGCAATGCAATCGGGGACATTTTGGGGACACGTCCTAATGATATCTAGTCATTTTCTGTTGATTTGGGAAAAAAAAAAAAAATCCCATTGAAAATGAATGGGAAAAATTTTTGACGTCCATGGACGTCAATGGTATCAACTTACATAAGCGTCAATGGAATCCAAGTACATTGGCATCAATAGAATGAACAAACATGAAGAAATGCCTTTGGAAATGAATGGGAAGTTTGGACGTCCATGGACGTCAATGGCATCACCCCCCATAAGCGGCAATGCAATCGGGGACATTTGGGGGACACGTCCTAATGATATCTAGTCATTTTCTGTTGATTTGGGGAAAAAAAAAATTTCCCATTGAAAATGAATGGGAAAAATTTTGGACGTCCATGGACGTCAATGGTATCAACTTACATAAGCGTCAATGGAATCCAAGTACATTGGCATCAATAGAATGAACAAACATGAAGAAATGCCATTGGAAATTAATGGGAAGTTTGGACGTCCGTGGACGTCAATGGCATCACCCTCCATAAGCAGCAATGCAATCGGGCACATTTTGGGGGAAACGTCCTATTGATATCTAGTCATTTTCTGTTGATTTGGGGGAAAAAAAAAATTTCCCATTGAAAATGAATGGGAAAAATTTTGGACGTCCATGGACGTCAATGGTGTCAACTTACTTAAGCGTCAATGGAATCCAAGTACATTGGCATCAAAAGAATGAACAAACATGAAGAAATGCCATTGGAAATGAATGGGAAGTTTGGACGTCCCTGGACGTCAATGGCATCACCCTCCATAAGCAGCAATGCAATCGGGGACATTTGGGGGACACGTCCTATTGATATCTAGTCATTTTCTGTTGATATGGGGAAAAAAAATAATTTCCCATTGAAAATGAATGGGAAAAATTTTGGACGTCCATGGACGTCAATGGCAGCACCCTCCATAAGCGTCAATGGAGTTGGGGACGTTTGGGATATACGTCCTATTGATATCTGGTCATTTTCTGTTGATTTGGAGAAATTTAGTTTTTTCCCCATTGAAAATGAATGGGAAAATTTTTGGACGTCCATGGAAGTCAATGGAGGCACCCTTCATAAGCGTCAATGGAATTGGGGAAGTTTGGGGGACACGTCCTATTGATATCTGGTCATTTTCTGTTGATTTGGGGAAATTTTGTTTTTTCCCCATTGAAAATGAATGGGAAAAATTTTGGACGTCCATGGCCGTCAATGGCATCGACATCCATATAGTCAATTGAATCCAAGTACATTGGCATCAGTAGATTCGACATGCATGGCCGTCAATGGCATCAATGCAATGTAAATTCCATTGGAAATCCCATTGGAAGTGAATGGGAACTTTTCCCATTCGAAATGAATGGGATAGTTTTTGGCAAATTTCCGAGGAAGCGTAATTTTTTTCCAAATTCTGTATACAACTTTTATGCCCCTCACCGTCCCGGAATTTTTGATGGCCAAATTATGTGATTTGGTCAAAAATTGTAGGACTAGATACATTTTGAAAGTTTTTTTTTTTTCACGGAAAATTGCCGTTTACGGACGAACGGAAAAATTTTCGGGGCCATTTGTAAAGTTTCCTGTGTCACGCTAAAATTCCGGTCGTGCCGATACTTGAACGGTGCCGATCGGTCTAACGGTTCGGGCTGTGAAGCGCGCGTTTTTTTTCCATTCAAAATGAATAGGAAAGTTTTTGGCAAATTTCCGGGGAACCGTAAATTTTTGCCAAATTCTGTATACAACTTTTATGCCCCTCACCGTCCCGGAATTTTTGATGCCCAAATTATGTGATTTGGTCAAAAATTGTAGGACTAGATACATTTTGAAACTTTTTTTGTTTTTCGGAAAATTGCCGTTTACGGGCGAACGGAAAATTTTTCGTGGCGGTTTGAAAAATTCCCATCGTCACGCGAAAATTCCGGTCGTGCCGATACTTGAACTGTGCCGATCGGTGCTACGGTTTGGGCTGTGCGTTGGCTCAAAAAAACGCGGAGAATAAGATGAATAATAATAAGTACAATAAAGTTGTAGAATATCATTACCTTGTTCTTTCCTTTGGAAAGACCAAGGTAATTAAATTTCATAAGGCCTTGTTCTTCTCCTGCTTGGTTTCTGCACCCTCCCTGCACCCTTATCATGTTGCACTTTTGTCCTTACTAACTTGACTATTTGCCCTGGTGAATTATTGACTCCAGAGTTAGTAGGGTCCGTGTGTTTTTTTTTTATTAGGGTGTCGTTTCCCAAAAGTCCCTATAGTAGCAACTAGTAGCTGCTGACCCCACAAATTAGATACACTTTAGTTGTTTTGTGTTGTTTTCCCCCTCTCATATCTCAGCGTGTGTTGGATTCAGCTGACTGGGTGGTGGTGGAGTACTCCACATTCCTAAGCCGCCTCCTCCTCCTCCTCCTCCTCCTCAGAGAGGTTACCGTGTAGTTTCGTGATGTCACTGAGTCATCACATGGCCGCTCACATGGATAAAAAAAAAAGTTGCAGAAAAAGTGCTGGTGCATGTTTACCACAATGAGCAGAATGTGCAGGACTTTTGGGAGATAAAATCATGTCAACAGTGCACAATGCATTATTTTCACAATTTTGAGGGGAAAATATCAACTATTTTTTTCTAACTTGGCTGTGGTTGCAATCAATTGAGGCTGCCAACAATACTTTACATCGCTCATACTGTACATAAATCACATGATTTTGATTGATTGATTGATTGATTTTTATTTTGAGCAATAACAAGAAAAAACAACAAGTATGAAAAAAAAAACACTAATGATGATTGTAACAAAAATAATAACTATACATACACGTGTAGCTCGAAAAGGAGTGGGAAGAAGCCGAGCTTTTTTGTGTCCCACCCCCATTTCACTCCAAAAATTCCATAGGAATGCAGTCACTTCCCTACAACAGCTGTACTAATCATAATGATTACATCGATAATAATAATAATAGTTGCAGTAATCATAATAACACCAATATATATATATTTATATATACAGTATATATATACAGTATATATATACAGTATATATATACAGTATATATATATATATATATATATATATATATATATATATATATATATATATTTATGTATATATATATACATACAGTATATATACATACAGTGTATATACAGTGCCTTGCAAAAGTTTTCGGCCCCCTTGAACGTTGCAACCTTTCGCCACATTTCAGGCTTCAAACATAAAGATATAAAATTTTAATTTTTTGTCAAGAATCAACAACAAGTGGGACGCAATCGTGAAGTGGAACAAAATTTATTGGATAATTTAAACTTTTTTAACAAATAAAAAACTGAAAAGTGGGGCGTGCAATATTATTCGGCCCCCTTGCGTTAATACTTTGTAGCGCCACCTTTTGCTCCAATTACAGCTGCAAGTCGCTTGGGGTATGTTTCTATCAGTTTTGCACATCGAGAGACTGACATTCTTGCCCATTCTTCCTTGCAAAACAGCTCGTGCTCAGTGAGGTTGGATGGAGAGTGTTTGTGAACAGCAGTCTTCAGCTCTTTCCACAGATTCTCCATTGGATTCAGGTCTGGACTTTGACTTGGCCATTCTAACACCTGGATACGTTTATTTTTGAACCATTCCATTGTAGATTTGGCTTTATGTTTTGGAGCATTGTCCTGTTGGAAGATAAATCTCCGTCCCAGTCTCAGGTCTTGTGCAGATACCAACAGGTTTTCTTCCAGAATGTTCCTGTATTTGGCTGCATCCATCTTCCCGTCAATTTTAACCATCTTCCCTGTCCCTGCTGAAAAAAGCAGGCCCAAACCATGATGCTGCCACCACCATGTTTGACAGTGGGGATGGTGTGTTCAGGGTGATGAGCTGTGTTGCTTTTACGTCAAACATATCGTTTTGCATTGTGGCCAAAAAGTTCAATTTTGGTTTCATCTGACCAGAGCACCTTCTTCCACATGTTTGGTGTGTCTCCCAGGTGGCTTGTGGCAAACTTTAAACGAGACTTTTATGGATATCTTTAAGAAATGGCTTTCTTCTTGCCACTCTTCCATAAAGGCCAGATTTGTGCAGTGTACGACTGATTGTTGTCCTATGGACAGACTCTCCCACCTCAGCTGTAGATCTCTGCAGTTCATCCAGAGTGATCGTGGGCCTCTTGGCTGCATCTCTGATCAGTTTTCTCCTTGTTTGAGAAGAAAGTTTGGAAGGACGGCCGGGTCTTGGTAGTTTTGCAGTGGTCTGATGCTCCTTCCATTTCAATATGATGGCTTGTACAGTGCTCCTTCAGATGTTTAAAGCTTGGGAAATCTTTTTGTATCCAAATCCGGCTTTAAACGTCTCCACAACAGTATCTCGGACCTGCCTGGTGTGTTCCTTGGTTTTCATAATGCTCTCTGCACTTTAAACAGAACCCTGAGACAATCACAGAGCAGGTGCATTTATACGGAGACTTGATTACACACAGGTAGATTCTATTTATCATCATTGGTCATTTAGGACAACATTGGATCATTCAGAGATCCTCACTGAACTTCTGGAGTGAGTTTGCTGCACTGAAAGTAAAGGGGCCGAATAATATTGCACGCCCCACTTTTCAGTTTTTTATTTGTTAAAAAAGTTTAAATTATCCAATAAATGTTGTTCCACTTCACGATTGTGTCCCACTTGTTGTTGATTCTTGACAAAAAAATGAAATTTCATATCTTTATGTTTGAAGCCTGAAATGTGGCGAAAGGTTGCAACGTTCAAGGGGGCCGAATACTTTTGCAAGGCACTGTATATATACAGTATATATATATATATATATATATATATATATATATATATATATATATATATATATATATATATATATATACACACACACACACACATCACTAATAATACATATGAGTAACTATTACATATGTACTAAATATTATACATAAAACATGTAATATTTCTACATATACCCAAGACATTTAAAGACCTCTTTCTGTATATCGTGACCAGACCTGATGTTTATACAGCAATTTGAATTTCTGGATACTTTGACACTGCTTATAATGTAATCCCAAACTGTTCCAGAGTTTCACCCCACATACAGACACGCAGAATCCTTTAAGAGTAGTACGAAATGTTGGTCGTGAAAAGTTGTTAAATCTTCTCAAATTATGAGATTGCTCTTGCACTGTAAAAAGACATTGTAAATTGAGGGGTAATAACTTATGAAATGCTTTAAATAAAAATACTGATGTTGTATTTTACAAGATCATTCAATTTTACCAGTTTTGATTTAGTAAATAAATCATGAGTGTGATCTAAAAACCCACTTTGTGTATGATCCGAATTATTCTCTTCTGTAATGTAACTAATGGATATAATGCACTTTGGTAAGTGTTCCCCCATACTTCGACACAATATGAAAAGTATGGGAGTACCAAAATGCAGTATAAAATCCGAAGTGCATTTACATCAAGTTATTGTTTTGCTTTATTTATGATTGACAGACATTTGGAGATTTTGTTTCTCGTGTATCTGATCTCCATGACAGCTTGTTATCAATTGTAACACTGAGAAATTTAGCTTCATTTACATTTTCAATTGGTAGACCTTCAATTATTATTTTCAACTCAGAATTAGCTATTTGATTACCAAATAATATTGCCTTTGTTTTCTTAATATTTAGGGATAATTTGTTTATATCCATCCACTTCTTTATGGCTTTTAGTTTCTTATTCACGGTAGTTACTAGCTCGCTATAATTATCACTACTATAGAATATGTTGGTGTCCTCAGCAAATAAAATAAGTTTTAATGCATTGGATACCTGGAAGAATTCGTTCATATACACAATGAAAAGTTTTGGTCCCAACACAGACCCTTGAGGGACACCACACCATTTTAACTAATTTATTAATGTGCACTGGATCCAAAAACTGAGCTGAGGAAAGTCGGACTACGTAACTACATATATACGGTGCTCTAATATTGTATTCCAAACATAATATTTTTATCAACTACATAGATAATTGGTCTTCTATAATCGAAGACTACAAAAATCATTGCCTGACACAGCAGACTATTCTCCCTGTATTTTTCAAACACTGTGAGAAATCGCTGGAACAGCGGTGAGTCTGGTACTGTATACCAGGCAACAAAAATCATAGAATTGTCCCTTAGTAACCCTTGGTCATAGTTAGTCAAACGTTACCATACTCAACTTGAATCTCCTTCAACTGGCTTCATATTATTAGTCAACCATGAAGTTTTTAAGTCAATGGACAGCTCCACTGTTCCCAGGCTTGTTTATCAGTGAAAATGTTCCAAAATTAGATAACAGTAGTTTCACTCACTTTTAATTTGATTTTCATTTTTTCTCTACAGGGAATAACACAGTATCAAGTGACTTCAGATCTCACAATGCTACAGTAAGTAAAACCCAATATTTTTAAGGCCGAAGCTACAGGAAAATGTTTCCAAATGTTGTCTAAATTGAGTTGTGCAGATAATAGAGCAAACTACTCCAAAATGGTTTATCATCTGATATTTAATACCACAAAAACCTGGTGTTTGAATAGACATAATTAGACAAGCCCCCTCTTTGTAAATTTAAATTACATACATACTGTATAAAGTATATTTTTTTAAAAATGTTTTTTACTGTTTTTTTCTTCCAATTAATGTTTTTCTCTTTCAAATATTTTTATTCAAATTTTTCATGTATATAGACAAACAGAAATTTACAAACAAGATAACGCAAGACAAACCCACCCCACACACAACCCCAAATGTCCTGAATAATTATAGTATTTAGGCAAACAAATACATATCAATGATGAGTTATTAGCAGTGCATCACACAAAATAAAAGCTGTTGCATTTATGTCCATATCTGTATATATCTTCATCTTTAGAGAGAGGAAAAGAAAATAGAGGGGGGAATGGTTACATTTATTCATACGTCTCAAGGGTTCTCTCCGAACATCTGAGCATATCTAATGGCGTTTGAGCATTGTGAAAATACGTCAGAAAAGGATCCCACGTCGGATGAAACCTTCTCCTTGACCTATTCAAAGAGAAGCGCAGCATTTCTAGTTTGAGACAAGCCATTAAATCCAGACACCACTGGTCAAGCGTGGGCAGGGCAGTCCCCTTCCAATGTAGAAAAATTGTGCGTCTAGCCAAGAGCAGAGCAAAAGTGACCATACGTTGTTCTGTAGATGACAAGTGATCATTATCTTCACGAAAAATACCAAACAAAGCAAGGGTAGGATTGATGCTAATATTCTTATTTAGTACTGTGGATCGAATTTGGAAAATATTAAACCAAAATTTCTGCAATTTGGGGCACAGCCAATGCATATGTATCAATGTAGCGTCCCCTAATTTGCATTTATCACAGGTGGATGTTATGTTCGGTTAAAAACTGGACATATTAGCTTTGGAAATGTGAGCTCTGCGCACCACCTTGAACTGAAGAAGGCAGTGCCTAGTACAGATTGATGATTTATGCATTGAAGACAATATGGATTCCCACAGATGCCCCAAATCCTGCTCCCAAGCTGCCCTTACCTTATCAATCGCTGAACCCAATGATAATGAAATATAGCTATGCATTTAATGTTTTTAAATGAAGATAATTTAAAATATATGCCTGTTTTGCACCTATTTGTTTAAAAAAAAAAAAAATTATTTAAACAAATAAACAATAAAATTAAATACATTTTTCTGGGGTCAAAAATGTTTCGAAACAATTGACTATCAAAAGAGTTTTTGACTCATTTGGCAATCGATTAGTTGTCAATTAATCACTGTAGCCCTATAGCTAGCAAACACAATGGCTCAATTAAGGATAGCATAACTATAAGTGTGGCCTGTGACAAAGATGAGTTTGACACACACCTGCTTTAACTTAGTGGCTGCCATTGCCGTCAATTGCTGTCCAATCCATTTTAGCCTGAGAGGTCAGGCAGATATTGAATGAAATCTCTCCGTTCGAATGCATTGCAAGTTAACCTACGTCAACTGTAGCCAATGACTCAAAAAGGAAAAAAAAAAAGAAAAGTATACTGAAATACAAATATATATGGCGGAAAACACTCAGGTGACATGAAGTTCTCTGAGACCCCCAATTTGGCCAAATTTCAAACTTGTCCTACACGCATGTGTGATACATCATTGGAAAGCTTAAAATCTCAATTTTCTGGGGGAAGAAATTTTTTCAACAGGAGGGCATTTAAAATTATTCTTTTTTTAAATTAAACAGCGAAACCCGAACTGGAGGTGAAGGTATGAGAGGGCATAATTAAAGACACCATGATTTTAATGAGCTATTATCACGTACCTACCTTGTTTCGATCCAAAAACTGAGTGTGACATGTATCACCGAGTGTCAAGACACAGCTGTGAATGGCCACAGCCGGACTTTTTGGGGATTTTATGGGTGAAACATGGTAATATAACAATGGTCGCGGTGCAGAAATCGCAGACATCAAGGAGTGGTTGAGATTTTCATTTTCATGTATTTAACGTTTTAAACTCAAATCCTGCACTGCCAGACGTGTCCCCCTTTCTGAAGCCAGTACATGTCCCGGCCCATCTGCAGTTCGCTAGAGAGCATTTGGATGATCCAGAAGAAGACTGGGAGAATGTGTTATGGTCAAATGAAACCAAAATAGAACTTTTTGGTAGAAACACAGGTTCTTGTGTTTGGAGGAGAAAGAATACTGAATTGCATCCAGAACACCATGCCCACTGTGAAGCAGGGGGGTGGAAACATCATGCTTTGGGGCTGTTTTTCTGCAAAGGGACCAGGACGACTGCTCTGTGTAAAGGAAAGAATGAATGGGGCCATGTATCGAGAGATTTTGAGTGAAAATCTCCTTCCATCAGCAAGGGCATTGAAGATGAGATGTGGCTGGGTCTTTCAGCATGACAATGATCCCAAACACACAGCCAGGGCAACAAAGGAGTGGCTTCGTAAGAAGCATTTGAAGGTGCTGGAGTGGCCTAGCCAGTCTCCAGATCTCAACCCCATAGAAAGCTGTGGAGGGAGTTGAGAGTCCGTGTTGCCCAACGACAGCCCCAAAACATCACTGATCTAGAGGAGATCTGCATGGAGGAATGGGCCAAAATACCAGCAGTAGTGTGTGAAAAGCTTGTGAAGAGTTACAGAAAACGTTTGGCCTCCGTTATTGCCAACAAAGGGTACATAACAAAATATTAAGATGAACTTTTGGTATTGACCAAATACTTATTTTCCACTATGATTTGCATATAAATTCTTTAAAAATCAAACATTGTGATTTTCTGTTTTTTTCCCCACATTCTGTCTCTCATGGTTGAGGTTTACCCATGTTGACAATTACAGGCCTCTCTAATATTTTCAAGTGGGAGAACTTGCACAATTAGTGGTTGACTAAATACTTATTTGCCCCATTGTACACATGTCCAACATAAATATTCTGAAATATTAGTTTTTGCCACTAGGGGCCTGACATCGCTGCCATCGTGGCCCCCACCGTCACGTTGGGCCTCCTGGCCGTGGCGGCGGCCGTGGCAGCCTGGCTACTGTGCGTGGTGAAGAAGAAGCGGCAAACGGAAGGCGCGTACCGGCCGAGCGCCGAGGAGCAGCGCGGCACTCAGGGCATGGCCACCACCGATGTGCTCAAGCTCCCCAAGGAGGAAAGACTTATTTGAAGACCCCTTTTTGGGTAGGGTCCCTGTTGGATTACAACACACAGACGAATGGAGGAGTGCCAGTATTTTTTCATGACCAAAACTTTTCCTGAAGTGTCTTTAATATCTTTTATTGTGCACAATGTAGTCTATCCAAACACTTCCTTTTTTTACACAATGCTCATCACGACTCTTTAGTATGGATCAACAACTTTTAAACACGTTTATGTTATTGAAACATTTCATACGATTACCTGGTGTCATGATATTTTTTAAGTTAATTTATGCTTTTGCTCAATAAATATCCTGTATTTGTACAAGTTGTTTTGTAAGGTTAAGTCTTTTAACATGCCAAATTTAGGACAAGAAGTAAATCCAAGGTGTGTAACAATACAACAATGTGCATCGATTTATCAGTCGGTTGAGCAATCATGTTTCGACAGTGAACAAACGTTCATTCGGCCCTCTCAGTCAAAAATTGATTGGATGTCTGGCGCCGTCAACGGCAGCCAAGGATTCATGTTGAATTTTGTTATAATGTGTTCATGATATGATTAGTTTATTAGTTCGTTGCAACTTGTTTGTAAATAATGTGAAATGATTGATAAAAATACAATTTTACATATTATTTTGTGAAAATTAGAATTCATAGAATCAAAAATGAAAATTCTTATTAAATACATTTTTACAACTCGCTACCCTCAAGCAGAAACTTCCTTTATCCAAATTTGGTAAATTTAAAAAATTTTCTCACCGATCTATACTTTTGATCAGTCCTCGCTCTATGTGTTATTTTTACAAGATGTTTAATCTCAAGAGTTGAAAACAGCTAAGTGGTGAAATATTACAACCATCATATTTGACAAGACCTTACAGGGATTCACAGATAGACTTGTAGTTTCTAAAAGATAAATGTTATTACGAGTTAAAATTAGTGATGCAGGATAATACATTTTTCAACCGATACCGATAATTTCCTCCTCGTTCCAAGCGATAACTGATAACGTCAAGCCGATAATTCTATTAAAAGATTTATGTAAAATTTTAAAGTATACACAAGAGAAAATATTACTGTGCAAAAATATAATTTATTGCTCCTTTTTTCAACACCAAATGTGAACAAGTCGTAAATTCCAACATCTAAATAAAGACAGATTGTCTGACATTGTGTAATAGTAAACTTTTGTCAACAATTACATACAGAGTAAATACCTAAGTTGCACAAAAATGTGTTTAAAAGTAAGCCATTCCTAACATATAACATTACTACACTGCAAAAACACACCTCTTTAAAACTAGTTAAATTCCCTTGTTTTCAGTGTAAATCTATTGGAAATAAGTGAAATTATCTGCCAGCACTTCAAGTATATTTCACTCAGATTTCTTGAAGAAAAATAGCTAGCTGAAAATAAGGTTAACAGCCTAATTTTAAGCAATAAATTATTACACTTAATCCTAAAAATAAGTCAGAAATGTTAAAAAATGTTCAAGAATAGGTGTATGTATCGATGAATAGGCTTAATAAGAATAATACTTACTTCAAGTTAGTGGAAAAATCTGAAGCATTCATCTGTTAATTACCGTAGTCTTTAACACTCAAAACAAGATAGGGAAAATTATTTGACTAGATTTAAGAAGAATGATCTGATTAAGACGTCATGAATTTACAGCATATTGAATGCATTACTGACTGGCTGACTTCTTGTGAGTGGTTTGGTGCATGTTACAATTATCATCTAACCACTGTGCCGAAGCATGCTTACTTGACATCACTTGTCCAAATGTCCGTGATGAAACTCATGTAATCGGCATGTTTTTCACAAAGAATGTTGGTCATATAAACTGCATTATTTTTTTTATCCGGGGCTTGGGCTCTCCGGTCACATCGGTAAAAAAAACGTCTCTCATCCGGCATCCCCTCCCGCCTGTGCCCTTGAGTCCGTCCGGCCGCCGTAGTGCACGATGAGTTGAACGATGAGTGGCGGTGGCAGCTACGTTCCTACCGGTGTTATATCCGCCCATGCCGGCCGTCTCGCCACGGCGTATTCGGGGCATGGCTCTGCTCCGGACGGAGGCGCGCGTCTAGCTTAGTTTATGTGTGTTTAGCTGTAGCATTCACGCTAGCAGCAGTCTCGTATTCATTCCAAAAATCTTTGTAATGCAGTTTTTAAATGGCTGCTGGGTTAGTGGTGTTGAATGAGGACGCTTTCTTTCCGCCTCAAGGACCTTCTGCGGTGCATGTTTTGCAGATGGCGAGAGCAACGTTTGTTTACCACACGATAAACAACCCACGTTAGTAAGATCCGCCATAATATTGCTTCAACTCTGTTGTGTAACTCCGCCTCCTGTATGACGCCATACTCCTCAACCCCTCCTCCTCCAGGGGCTTCAGAGAGAGGAGGGGTTGAGGATGCGGCAGTGGGAAAGTGGACAAAACTGCTTCGTTTGCGCACATTTGGAGGCTAAATCAAGTATATAATTATCGGATTGCATTATCGGTTGAATTTTAAAAAAAATCTGGATTATCTGTGTGATGTCATAATTGCCATTATCGGCCGATAATTATCGGTAACCGATATTATCGTGCATCTTTAGTTAAAATAATTTGATATTGACACCCCGCTTGATGTTTTAATTTTTATACAATTTGTAAAATTAGTTTAACTACTACATCGCCATTGTTGTTGACGTCGCAGGGCGGTGACGTCACATGGTTACGCTGCCGGGCTTCTAGAGTATGACTTAACATACATGACATAAACATGACATCTGTTCAACCCTTTCAATTTGAACCCGATAGGATCATTAATGAGCATGATAGCACTGTCGATATTTCACAAAACGAGGAGCAAAAGCAAAATGAACAGGAAAGATGGGATCAGACGAGACGAGACTAGGGAGGGGGGAAAAAAGTGTTCTGCCAAAATGTGCTACAGCGGCAAAACGTCCTACAACAGGTGAATTTGACACCTAAAGTACTACCGTGCGCTTTCAGCTTGTTTTGTTTAGATGCGTACAGAAAGAACATACACTGCTGACCAAAAGTATTGGCACTCCTGCAATTTTGTCAGTTAATGCTCAATTTCTCCCAGAAAATGATTGCAATTACAAATGCTTTGGTAGCAATACTAGTATCTTCATTTATTTTGCTTGCAATGAAAAAACACAAAAGTGAATGAATAAAAGATTAAATCATTATCATTTTACATAAAACTCCAAAAATGGGCGGGACATTGACAAAGTATTGGCACCCTCAGCCTAATACTTGGAAACACAATCTTCAGACAAAATTACTGCGAACAACCACTTCTGGTATCCATCAATGAGTTTCTTATAATGCTCTGCTGGAATTTTAGACCATTCTTCTTTGGCCAACTGCTCCAGGTTTCTGAGATTTGAACGGTGCCTTCTCCAAACTGCCATTTTCAGATCTCTCCACAGGTATTCTATTGGATTCAGGTCTGGACTCATTGCTGGCCACTTTAGAAGTCTGCAGTGCTTTCTCTCAAACCATTTTCTAGTGCTTTTTGAAGTGTGTTTTGGGTCATTGTCGTGCTGGAAGACCCATGACCTCTGAGGGAGACTCAGCTTTCTCACACTGAGCCCAACATAACGCTGCAAAATCTGTTGGTGGTCTTCAGACTTTATAATGCCATGAACACGGTCAAGCAGTCCAGTGCCAGAGACAGCAAAGCAACCCCAAAACATCATGGAACCTCCACCATGTTTGACTGTTGGGACCGTGTTCTCTTCTTTGAAGGCCTCGTTTTTTTCCCCTGTAAACTCTATGTTGATGCCTTTTCCCAAAAAGCTCTACTTTTGTCGCATCTGACCAGAGAACATTCTTCCCAAACGTTTTTCGCTTTCTCGGGTAAGTTTTGGCAAACTCCAGCTTGGCTTTATATCTCTCTGGAGAAGTCAGAAGTAGGGTCTACCTGGGTATCCTACCATAGAGTTCCTTTTCATTCAGACGCCAACGGATAGTACAGGTTGACACTGTTGTACCTTCGGACTGCAGGACAGCTTGAACTTGTTTGGATGTCAGTCGAGGTTCTTTATCCACCATCCGCAGATGTCGTTGAAATCTCTCGTCAATTCTACATCTAGGGAGGTTAGCCACTGTGCCATGGGCTTTACATTTATTGCTGACACTGCGCACGGTAGACACAGGAACATTCAGGTGTTTGGAGATGGACTTGTAGCCTTGAGATTTCCCATGGTTCTTCACAATTTTGCTTATCAAGTCCTCAGACAGTTATTTGGTCTTCTTTCTTTTCTCCACGCTCAATGGGTACACACAAGGACACAGGACAGAGGTTGAGTCAACTTTAATCCATTTTCACTGGCTGTGAGTGTGATTTAGTTATTGCCACCAGCTGTTCCCAATTTTGGAGTTTTGTGTAAAATGATAATGATTTAATTTTTTCCCCCATTCTCGTTTGTGTTATTTAATTGCAAGCAAAATAAATGAAGAACTAATACCAAAGCATTTGTATTTGCAATCATTTTCTGGGAGAAACTGAGCATTATCTGACAGAATTGCAGTAGTGCCAATACTTTTGGCCAGTGGTGAACTAAAGATGCCTTCAGTATAATACTTAAACGTAGTAATATCAAATAACGGTGCTTCAAATATGCCATGTGACTAATGTGGTCAACAAATCAACAATTTGCTTTAAAGCTACCACAAGAAAACACAATGCTTAAAAGTATTAGAGGGAAACACATGCAAAAAGTATTTTGAGGCAATGAAAAGTTAATGAAATCCTTAGTAAAACACAAATAGTATGTTCTCGCCCCTTTTAACCGATGTGTGAATGTGCTGGATGTCTCGCCGCGTAGAAGGAATTGCAGTGGCCCCCATCGTGTTCGTCTAGTGACAGAGACAAACTACTGTATGTCATCACCCCGAGCGTCCATTGTGCGCATAAAACATGGCACCCTCCGTAGGTCAAAACATACTAAATATTATATTTTTAAATAAATGGCAATATTTTGTTTCTAATAACATATTTTAGTAAAAGAGAAGAAGTGTGTCTTACTAGAGCCTATAAGTCTTTAAGTCCGAGTTTCCCTATAAAATATATTGAATAAATGTGACCGCTTTAGATGAATAACTGATCAAATTTGCTGAAACATTTTCATAGCATGACACAATAAACAACACAAAAAGTGACCTTTGAAACAGATGTTTTATTAATGCTTATCCAATGGAACGGCTTCACAGTTAAACTCTCTTGCTTGGAAACAATGGCAAGGATGAGGGGTCTAAATGTGAGGGTCGATTTAGTGCGTTTACAACCACAAGCAAAACCTTCACTAGTTCGGAATCACTCACTAGCTACTGTAGTAGTGAGTGTGTTGTGAATTTTGTGGTACTAATCAAAATGTGGAGTGAGTACAAGTTACGTCTTCTATAATGTAAAACCAGTGGTTACGAAAAAAATATATTAGTACCGTATTTTCCGGGATATAAGTCGCAGTGTTTTTCCATAGTTTTTTGGGCCTGCGACTTAGACTTTGGTGCTACTCATATTATGATTTTTTTTATTTTACACATTGATAGCCGTGAAATTGTTATGTTGTTTTATTTATCCAAATAACTCACTCTCCGCCCTTTATAATCAGGATTTAAATCAACATTGTCACTGTGGTAGTTCAGCGTGCTGACTACTGAGCCAATAGCCCCATTGATTTGAGCTGCTGGTACCCTCTTATAGATTCTCAGGGAGTATGGTTTTCCCAACGTTTTATACGTGCAGCACTCCCTCCAACCTGCCTTCAGTTGCTCGGTAGTCGGCACCCTTGACTGCCAAAGTAATCGAGTTGTTTTTTAATCCTGGTATAAAATAAATATGAAACAAATTCGTGTTCTTCCATCATTTTCTACAAAAATCTACCGTAATATTTAGAGTTGCTGTTGCACTTTACAATTTTTTTTACGATGAAAGAAATATTCAGGCAACCCCAGCTGCCAGTATTCTATAAATTCACTTTTTTTGGAGTGTATAGTCTGAAAAATACGATATTTGAAATTTTAGTGGACCTTGATAGAAATATTTCTGCAGTGAGAGTTGGAGTGAATGAATAAATGAATGATTCCGAACATAGCTAACGTCTAACAACACATCAGAGCAACGTGGAGCTAGGAGGGCTGAGGTGAGATGGTTTCATTAATCGTTCGCTGACATTGTCGGTCAGTTGCATTCAATCACTTGAACCGGGTTCATGTGGATTGGACGTGAATGGTCGTCATTGTCAGCGAACCGCTGGCGTGTTGGGGAAGGTGATATGGGAGGTTTTTAGTTTCCCTCTTCCTCGCCTTCCTCCTCGAACTCGCCCTCTTCAGCGGTGGCATCCTGGTACTGCTGGTACTCGGAAACCAGGTCGTTCATGTTGCTCTCGGCCTCGGTGAACTCCATCTCGTCCATGCCCTCGCCCGTGTACCAGTGGAGGAAAGCCTTGCGTCGGAACATGGCCGTGAACTGCTCGGAGATGCGCTTGAAGAGCTCCTGGATGGCGGTGCTGTTGCCAATGAAGGTGGCGGCCATCTTCAGGCCGCGCGGCGGGATGTCGCAGACGGCCGTCTTGACGTTGTTGGGGATCCACTCCACGAAGTAGCTGCTGTTTTTGTTCTGCACGTTCAGCATCTGCTCGTCCACCTCCTTCATGGACATGCGGCCGCGGAAGACGGCGGCCACGGTTAGGTAGCGGCCGTGGCGCGGGTCGCATGCCGCCATCATGTTCTTGGCGTCGAACATCTGCTGGGTGAGCTCGGGAACTGAGAGGGCGCGGTACTGTTGGCTCCCCCTGCTGGTGAGAGGGGCGAAACCAGGCATGAAGAAGTGCAGGCGGGGGAAGGGCACCATGTTGACGGCTAGCTTGCGCAGGTCAGCATTCAGCTGACCAGGGAAACGCAGGCATGTGGTGACGCCGCTCATGGTGGCCGACACCAAGTGGTTGAGGTCTCCGTAGGTGGGCGTGGTTAACTTCAGAGTGCGGAAGCAGATGTCGTAGAGCGCCTCGTTGTCGATGCAGTACGTCTCGTCCGTATTCTCAACCAGCTGGTGCACCGACAGGGTGGCGTTGTACGGCTCCACCACTGTGTCGGACACCTTTGGTGAG
The DNA here is from genome assembly GCF_030265065.1 of Corythoichthys intestinalis. NCBI lineage: Eukaryota > Metazoa > Chordata > Actinopteri > Syngnathiformes > Syngnathidae > Corythoichthys > Corythoichthys intestinalis. The sequence goes on along the minus strand of NC_080410.1, from coordinate 26,481,502 downwards.
GGCACCACGCTGAAGGTGTTCATGATGCGGTCCGGGTACTCCTCCCGGATCTTGCTGATGAGCAGCGTGCCCATGCCTGAGCCGGTGCCGCCACCCAGAGAGTGGGTCAGCTGGAAGCCCTGCAGGCAGTCACAGCTCTCAGCCTCCTTCCTCACCACGTCCAGGACAGAATCCACTAGCTCAGCTCCCTCCGTGTAGTGGCCCTTGGCCCAGTTGTTGCCGGCTCCGCTCTGACCTGGAAAACGGTGTTGAGGATCACATGTTGGAGTTAAGTGGAGCGTGACACCATAGACACTGATGATTTTGTGATGGTGACTTACCAAAGACAAAGTTGTCAGGTCTGAAGATCTGACCAAAGGGTCCGGACCTGACGGAGTCCATGGTTCCGGGCTCAAGATCCACCAGGATGGCACGGGGAACATACTTTCCACCTGGAAATGGGAATAGCCATTTGTGCACCGTGTACCACTGACATTAAAATATTGTAACTTAGTTCTTGACTCCTTCACTGCCATTAACGAAAGTAGTCGTCCAATGCATTTGTAATGTTTGAATGGATTTTATGTTTATCACCGCCAATGATAGCCAGTGATTTTTTTAAAAAGTAATAAATATATATATTTATACATAAATTTAAAAATGAGGAAAAGCATGATTCCACATTGATATCAAAATTGAAAAACCATGACAGTATTTTGTAAATTGTAGTGTTTTTTTTTTTTTAAGCGTAATTGCTGTCCATCAGGTCCCCACACCAGCCCTGTGTCCTTAAAGTGGTGTGGTCCTGTAGTCTACTGCAGCTCCATGCAAGTGTTTTGTTTGTTTGGAAATTTTTCCTATTCAATTACCAGCTGTTGTATCGTTGGATGAGTGCCTTTAGGAGGCGTGGCCTAGTGACGGACCTCCTGAGCTGAAGTCGGGAGTAAAACGTTGGAAGTTTCGTGCATGTGAGCTTTGGGATGTCCCGCACTTTTTTTTGTGATTTAATTTTGTTTTAATTAAATTAGAAATTAAGACAAAAAAATAAATATTTTCTAATTAAAAAAATGATTTGGACAATTTTTCGGCACACAATGTCTCTAAAAGGGGAATTTGAAAATTACTTTCCAGATATAATAAGACTACATTTTAAAATAACAGAATTTTACAGGGTTTTTTTTGCATTTTATAATGTATATTTTTAACATAGACTTCATAATGATATTGACGGGGCGCGGGCCAATTAATAGGGGGTCTGCATTGTTGGCGTGGCCGTCAAAGCTGACCGAGTGGGATTACTGAGAAAGAGCTTTTTTCGTTGAAAATTTTTGTGAATAAATGCGTAAATCCCTGAATTCTTTATAGATATCGACATGAAAAAGCCTCCATTCTTGGTTAAAAGCTAAAAAAACGTGCAGTTAGCATTTACATTACGTAAATATGTCGAAGTGCGATGCTAGTCCGTCAGTCAATGTGGCTGCCGCCATATGTAAACAGCTTTTCCGGTGAGAATTCTTGTGAATAAATGCTTAAATCCCTGAATTCTTTATAGATATGGGCGTAAAATAATCTCGATTCTTGGCAAAAAGCAAAAAACCGTGCCGGTAGCATTTATTTTACGTAAATATTGCGAACTATGAGGCCAGTCAGTAAGGAAATTAGCGCCCGCCATATGTAAACAATGACCTTTTTCCGTTGAAAATTCTTGTGAATAGATGGTTAAATCCCTGAATTCTTTATAGATCTGGACATAAAAGAGTCTCCATTCTTGGTTAAAAGCCCCCCCCAAAAAATGTGTAGGTAGCATTTATTTCACGTGATTATTGCGAAGTATAATGCCAGTGCTGCAGCGGCTAATTTCTCCCATTGATTTTTTTCACATTTCAAAATGCATGCATAGTATGAAAAATATATTGATTACCTTGAATCCTCAAACAAATCACTCCTGAGACAATCCTTCCGGTTTGTATGCGGTAAAGCTTTCCTACTTTTTCAACATAAATCCGGCATTAGATCACTGCATGTGGCGCTGCGACCAGGGGTGAAAGTGGCTAGAATTTCTTGCCGGAACTCCCCGACGTGAAGGTCGCCACGGAGCCAGGAATTTGATTTATTTATTTTTCATTCAAAATTGTATTTTTTCAATGATTTGCAAAATAAAAGTTAACAAAAACAGCAATAACCCCAAACTCCATCTCCTAATTTTTATTTTCCCTCATTTCATCACATATTAAATGCCAAATCCCAATTTTAACTACTTAAGATCATAGGATATATATTAAAATTGAAGTTAATGCAGAGTGAAATAGAATATATTTTGAAGAAATGAATAGGTAGCCTAACATACATAAATGAAAAAATGTAAGTCCAAAGTGCACATTGACAGCTAAGATGTTCTGAACCTCCCCATCAGAGAAAATAAAACTAAATATGATAAATTGCTTTTCCAGAAAACATGCACATTCGAACCAATCAGAGTTAACCATCTCTGCTGATCACATGTCAGTATGTCAGCCAATTGAACAGATAAATTAGTCCAGGCGTTTTGCTTTGCTGCGTGCATTCGCACATTGACGTGACTCATCATCGTCAGACTCAGATAACTGCAGCAGCTGGGGAAACCTCCATGACGTCCGTGGAATAAAATCAATAATAAATATTGGTGGAGACGGATTACGCAACACAAGCACTTTATTATGCTTATTGTTAACACATGTGTATGTAAATCTGATGTTAGTAGATTTGTTTTCTTCTTGGAGCTGAAATGCATGTGTGGCAGCTTAGCATTTTTTTTTTTACATACCGTTTTGACAGTTGCTGTCATATTTTCGGAATCAAAGCACCATGTACCGGAACAGCATTCTGGCCCTGAATCTTATACCAGAACTGCGTTCTGGCCCTGAATCTTATACCGGAACTGCGTTCCTGACCGTTTTAGCCTACTTTCACCCCTGGCTGCGACCAACTGCAAATAACTGAAGCTCATTGTGGGATGGCCCCCTACTTAAAGGCGTGGCGCACTGAAGGTCGAATCTGACTCGTCAATATCATTATCAAGTCTATGATTTTCAAAAAGAAATACATGTATTTCTTTTTTTCTATTCTGTATGCATACAGAATGTGACACGTACATAAAAAGAGTATCTAATATTAAGAGGCTGAAAAAAGAGAATTTGGACAATTTTCAGGTCAACATTTTAACCGAAAAATAGTTGACTAATTTGATAACTATTTAGTTGTCATGTAGTTAATTCATTGTGGTCGTCCTAATTGTTCTTTTATGATGAAAATTGAAGACACAAGGGACTAAGGGTGTCTAGACTACCCCCTTATTGATTAATTATTGATCGAGTGGTACATCCCCTGCCTTTTGTCTCCCCGCTTATGATGTACTCAATCATGCCATTTAAAATGCATTGAGTTTACCAGTGGCCTCATTGTAGTAGACGCTGATCCTGTCAAGCTGCAGGTCGCTGTCGCCATGGTATGTCCCGGTGGGATCAATGCCGTGCTCGTCACTGATCACCTCCCAGAACTGGAATGGTTAAAAATAAGATATCAAGGATGAAGATGCATATCAGTAACAAAAAAAAAATATATATATATTTTTCCTGGCATTGCATTGGATCAGTCGCACTTTTTGTGAAAAGAAATTGAATCTCAGGTTTTTTAAATATGGAATCGGGGGGGGGGGGGGGGGGGGGGTGAATTAAATCACGATTAAAATGCAGTATTTTGCATTTTCAGCGTAAAATACACTCTCAGTATGGCAAACTAGGTCGTTGAATAAGAGGGGGAGGGGCTCCATCCTGTGATTGAGTAACATAATGGACTACAGTCACTACACCCCTAAATGCTTTTAAATGAAGAAAATGTTTTATTCAGCGAAATGATGAGAGAAAACATCTCCGTATTGACAGTGATTTTGTGGCAAGATTGACGTGAAAAATGCATGCAAAGCCTTCCTTCTGGAACATTCTGCGAGGATGGGTTCGGCTTCCCTTCTACGAATGAATGAATTCTCGCACGCACTAATCTGTGCATGCCTAAAAATAGCGTTCAAACGTGTGCAGCGTGCAGCTTTACCTTAGCTCCGATCTGGTTCCCGCACTGACCGGCTTGCAGGTGCACAATTTCGCGCATTTTGGGATGCGGATGAGCGACGCGGAAGGTTCGAGAAGATGAAGAAGGAGAAGGAGGAGACGTTGAGAAGCGAGGATAGTTGCAGATTCTCTCTCCTGGTTCGTGGCACCGCCTCCCACTAGGAACGCTTCTACTGGGCTGAATCGGTGGCGCAAGCTGACGTCATCGCCATGGCAACCATAGAGCGGAACAGAGGGGGGCTATGGTAGTGCATGTGATGCTGCCATTGTCTTCTCACGCACTCTGCGAACTCAGTTTTCCCCCTCCCATTTGGAACACTCTCTAAAAAAATAATTCACTTGATCGACCTGTTTAAAAATAGATGCTCACAAAGATCGCTTCTTGTTTTTCAGTTGCTATTTTTGGATTGCATCGCTTCTAGAAAATGGCCACAACATTCATGCATTCAAGCTGCATGAATGAGGTTTTTGGCAGCTATTGATTGTGATAGATGCCCAATCATTTTGACTGGTAGTAATCATTTGCAGCTTTGCTTAGTTTTCCTTTTGGGATGCCATGATTGACTACAGTGATATGAAAATGTATACAAACCTTTTGCAATTTCTCACATTTCTGCATAAAATCACCATCAGATGTGGTCTGATCCTTGTCAAAATCACACAGATGAAAAAACGGTGTCTGCTTTAACTCAAACCACCCAAACATTGATAGGTGTACATTAGGGTTGTCATAATTTTCACTTTAACGGGGGGTAATTATGACAATTTTAAAATCAATCACGTTAAAATATTTGATGCAATTAACGCACATGCCCCGCTCAAACAGATTAAAATGGCAGCACAGTGTCATGTCCACTTGTTACATGTTTTTTTTTGGTGTTTTGTCGTCCTCTGCTGGCGCTTGGGTGCGACTGATTTTATGGGTTTCAGCACCATGAGCATTGTGTAATTATTGACATCAACAATGGCGAGCTACTAGTTTATTTTTTGATTGAAAATTTTACAAATTTTATTAAAACAAATACATTAAGAGGGGTTTTAATATAAAATTTCTATAACTTGTACTAACATTTATCTTTTAAGAACTACAAGTCTTTCCATCCATGGATCACTTTAACAGAATGTTAATGTTAACGCCATTTTGTTGATTTATTGTTATAATAAAGAAATACAGTACTTATGTACAGTATGTTGAATGTATATATCCGTCTTGTGTCTTAACTTTCCATTCCAACAATAATTTACAGAAAAATGTGGCATATTTTATAGACGGTTTGAATTGCGATTAAATACGATTAATTTTTAAGCTGTGATTAACTCAAAAGTTTTAATCGTTTGACAGCCCTATTTTACATATTTTATTGAGGATAGTATGCAAACTACTGATTCGCCAAGAATCGAGACTGTTTTACGTCCATATTTATGAAGAATCCTGGGATTCAAACATTTATTCACAAGAATTTTCACTGGAAAAGCTCTGTTTACATTTGTCGGCCGCCACATTGACTGACAGACTAACATCGTACTTCAACATATGTAAAATAAATGCTAACTGCACATTATTTGCTTTAAACCAAGAATCGAGACTGTTTTACATCCATATCTATAAAGAATTGAGGGATTTAAGCATTTATTCACTAGAATTTTCACCGGAAAGGCTCTGTGTACATATGGTGGCCGCCACATTGACTGACAGACTAGCATAGTACTTCGACATATTTACGTAAAATAAAGGCTAACTGCATGTTTGTTTTTTGTTTTGCTTTTTACCAAGAATCGAGACTGTTTTACGTCCATATCTATAAAGAATTGAGGGATTTAAGCATTTATTCATAAGAATTTTCACCGGAAAAGCTCTGTTTACATAAGGCGGCCGCTAGCTACATTCAGTAACAGACTAGCATCGTACCTCGACATATTTACGTAAAATAAATGCTAGCTGCAGGTTTTGTTTTTTTTTTTTTTTGCTTTCAACCAAGAATCAAGACTGTTTTACGTCCATATCTATAAAGAATTCAGGGATTTAAGCATTAATTCAGAAGAATTTTAAACGAAAAAAGCACTTTGTGATTCCACTCGGTCAGCTTTGACGGCCACGCCAACAATGAAGGCCCCTTATTAATCGGCCCAGCGTCCCGTCAATATCATTATGAAGTCTATGAACAAGCATTATACAATGCTTGTATACAGTGCCTTGCAAAAGTATTCGGCCCCCTTGAACCTTGCAACCTTTCGCCACATTTCAGGCTTCAAACATAAAGATATAAAATTTTAATTTTTTGTCAAGAATCAACAACAAGTGGGACACAATCGTGAAGTGGAACAAAATTTATTGGATAATTTTAACTTTTTTAACAAATAAAAAACTGAAAAGTGGGGTGTGCACTATTATTCGGCCCCCTTGCGTTAATACTTTGTAGCGCCACCTTTTGCTCCAATTACAGCTGCAAGTCGCTTGGGTTATGTTTCTATCAGTTTTGCACATCGAGAGTCTGACATTCTTGCCCATTCTTCCTTGCAAAACAGCTGGAGCTCAGTGAGGTTGGATGGAGAGTGTTTGTGAACAGCAGTCTTCAGCTCTTTCCACAGATTCTTGATTGGATTCAGGTCTGGACTTTGACTTGGCCATTCTAACACCTGGATACGTTTATTTTTGAACCATTCCATTGTAGATTTGGCTTTATGTTTTGGATCATTGTCCTGTTGGAAGATAAATCTCCGTCCCAGTCTCAGGTCTTGTGCAGATACCAACAGGTTTTCTTCCAGAATGTTCCTGTATTTGGCTGCATCCATCTTCCCGTCAATTTTAACCATCTTCCCTGTCCCTGCTGAAAAAAGCAGGCCCAAACCATGATGCTGCCACCACCATGTTTGACAGTGGGGATGGTGTGTTCAGGGTGATGAGCTGTGTTGCTTTTACGCCAAACATATCGTTTTGCATTGTGGCCAAAAAGTTCAATTTTGGTTTCATCTGACCAGAGCACCTTCTTCCACATGTTTGGTGTGTCTCCCAGGAGGCTTGTGGCAAACTTTAAACGAGACTTTTTATGGATGTCTTTGAGAAATGGCTTTCTTCTTGCCACTCTTCCATATAGGCCAGATTTGTGCAGTGTACGACTGATTGTTGTCCTATGGACAGACTCTCCCACCTCAGCTGTAGATCTCTGCAGTTCATCCAGAGTGATCATGGGCCTCTTGGCTGCATCTCTGATCAGTTTTCTCCTTGTTTGAGAAGAAAGTTTGGAAGGACGGCCGGGTCTTGGTAGATTTACAGTGGTCTGATGCTCCTTCCATTTCAATATGATGGCTTGCACAGTGCTCCTTGAGATGTTTAAAGTTTGGGAAATCTTTTTGTATCCAAATCCGGCTTTAAACTTCTCCACAACAGTATCTCGGACCTGCCTGGTGTGTTCCTTGGTTTTCATAATGCTCTCTGCACTTTAAACAGAACCCTGAGACTATCACAGAGCAGGTGCATTTATACGGAGACTTGATTACACACAGGTAGATTCTATTTATCATCATCGGTCATTTAGGACAACATTGGATCATTCAGAGATCCTCACTGAACTTCTGGAGTGAGTTTGCTGCACTGAAAGTAAAGGGGCCGAATAATATTGCACGCCCCCCTTTTCAGTTTTTTATTTGTTAAAAAAGTTTCAATTATCCAATAAATGTTGTTCCACTTCACGATTGTGTCCCACTTGTTGTTGATTCTTGACAAAAAAATTAAATTTCATATCTTTATGTTTGAAGCCTGAAATGTGGCGAAAGGTTGCAAGATTCAAGGGGGCCGAATACTTTTGCAAGGCACTGTAGCTTCATCCGTTTCCACCGATATTCATTATTTATTTATTCCACTGACAGCACCGTTCTCCAGGCGTGTGTCAGATGTGTCATGTTGATGTGTGCATTGCGCTCAGCTAACCACTCTCCCCGACTCCAGTTGCCGATTCAATTGGCTGACATTCTGACATGTGACTAGCATGGATAGTTAGCTCTGATTGGTTCGAATGCACGTTTTCTGGGACAAAAACAAAAAAGAATAAGCTTGTTGAATTAATGTGATTAAAAAAAAGGGCAATGCAACAGAAAATTGATCAGATCTTTACGAGAAAGAGTTGAAGAGACTTATTTTATTTTCTCTGATGGGGAGGTTCAGAACACCAAGTTAACCCTATATTGCATGACCCCAGAAATAATGAACAGAAAATTCCAATTTTGTGGTGGTCCTTGCCCACACTCCCCTTTACTCTGACTTTTATTGTTGGAACACTTCCTGTTTTGACATGTGGTATCAGTTCAAACTTGGCAGGCTGGGTGTGGCAGACCTGGGAGTCCACCTGCAGCTCATCTGCAATAACCACTGCTTCTAAGGAGCGGCCTTGGCAGCAAGAAGGTGCCAGATGATTCTGCCTGTCGACATTGGTACATTGGCCAACTAAGCCTGTAGTTTTTGACGCTTGACTGATTCAGTCTTTGCCTTCAGGGCACCCACTCAGCTAGGCCTCCTGTCAGAATGAAGCCACCTGCCACAGCCATTCACTGGATCTTAACCCCTGTCAGCCACCAAACACCTTGCCTGTCTTTAATAAATACCACTTCACTTTTCATCAGCTTCCGGGTCACACTTTGGTCCGCATCGGCTTTGTCTATCCAGCCATAACAGATTTTTTTCAATTTGAAAGCTTTGTGTGGTCCTTAAACATAATTTTTTTTAAAAAAAATCTATTTTTTTGGTTTTGGATATACTAGTACATGTTCTCTAATTTGTATGCATTAAGCATTACATGCAGTTCTCGCATTAAAATAAAGTGAGATTGAACACAATTAGGTTTTAAACTAATTTTACTGGAATGAGGTCCAGAAAAGCTCATCTCAAATGTGATACATTTGGCAGTATAGTTTATGTCCACGTTGGATTGTTTGTTCATTTACCTATGTTAGGCTACTTTTTTTTTTTTTTTAATAATGTATTTCTTAAAAAGTCAATGTTCGTGTCATCTTAAAAATATATTCAATTTCACTGTGCATAATGTAAGTCATTTGTTCTTTGGTCATGTATGTTACTTTGAAATACTATTTTAAATGAAAATCAGTTTCTCATGAATGCCTTGTTATAGTAAGTGTAATTGAGTAGCCTACTGCATGTGTAAAACTAGTTTCCCCCCCCCATTTCTGTGGTTTTAGGAGGTTTGGGGGAGGGGGAAAAAAAAAAAAAAGCATCCGGCTCCGTGGCGACCTTTTTGTCAGGGAGTTCCAGCGGGAAATTCTAGCCACTTTCACCCCTGACTACACTGTACTGTCAGGGAATGCAGGCGGTGGTGTGGACCCAAATGCAGGGACAGGGAGGTAAGGCAGAAAAGGCAGTGCAATAATGTTTTAATTAAAGCCAACAAAAACGTACAAACCAAAGACTGTGGTGATCCCCCCCCAAAAAACACAGAGGCAAACAAAACTCAGGTTACTAACAAAAGACTGGGTATCAAAAACTTGGAACACAAGGGTTTGGATGGACGAGAATTCATGCTGACCAGAACGTGGACAATGGCGCGAAAAGACACAACAAAAACAGGGAGCTTATATAGACACAGATACAGGGTAACGTGTCAACGAGAGACAGGTGGGTGACACAGGAGGATGCAGGTTGGAGGACACACTAGGAGAAAGTATTACAGGTGAAATCAATGGGCAATCACAGGGACAAGTCACACTAGGAGGAAACAAACACAAAACCTAACACTATACTATACCATATTTTGACAATCAATTATCCCTTTAGAGACTTTTTTGACCTACAAATTGTACAAATCCTATTTTTTAAGTCCTTTAACTCATTCACTGCCATTAAATCAATTTGAACTAGGATGGCTGGGATTGGACGATCTTGTTTCAGTGCCAGTTAGGTGATAGGCGTCCAATCAATTTAGACTGGGACGTCTGACAGTCTGGTCTCCCAGTCCAGATGGATTGAGTGTCTATCACTGTCAATGGCAGCTGATGAGTTAATTTATGAAACACCATTAAAGCTGTTAGAACAGTAGGCAGGTTGTTGCTGTGTTTCCTCTGTTTGAGTCCTGGAAGCGGTACTAGTAATGTGCCAAAGTTACTGTGTCATCCATGAAGAAAAAACAGTTAATTTTTAGAGCGTCTCTGAATGAGTTAATGGTAAATAGTATTTTTGAAAAATATATTTTCAAATTTCTTTGCATTTTTTAAATTCATAAAAGGGGGAAACCCTTTAGTTGTGCTCTTTTAATATTCTCTTTCATTTAATCATTTTTAACTTATTGGAAAAAAAAATCAAAACGTGTTAAAAGCATTAAATACTCTATTTTCATGATATTTTTGTTTATATTTCATTTTTAAAGAAGCCCCATGCTGATAAGTCAACCAATCATAAAATAATCGGTGATTAATTGACTAACCGTAAAAATAATCGGTGAGTAGTCGATTAACAAACTATTTTTGTGGCAATCTACTTGCCACCACTAGCTGATTTAACCAAGTAGACACTTTTTTCACGCGTAATGTATTTAATTTTTGGATAAAAACATGAGTTGATATATTTCTTTCTTTTTCTTTCACTTTTTTCAGATAAACTTCTCTGTTATGTGTTTAGTTAAAAACCTTTCTGTCTCTCGCCCCAAACTTAAAAATGAAGTCAGCTGACGAGTACTTGGCAGTTGATTTAGCAGCAAAACATTTGTTTTTCAAACTGAGTGCATGATAAATTAATGAGTGTGAATAATGGCCACTGTGGTGTGTCGGTTCTGCTGAGAGTAACAGTGCCATGCATGAAAGTGTTGACAATCATCCTGCATGATTGCATTCCAAAGTTGTCCAAAGTAACCAGAAGTTCAGCAGCCAATGACACTTCACTTCCTGCTTCTCAGCACAGCTACATTTTGCATTGTTGTCTAACTCGGCGACACCCACGCCAGCCTCCTTGCGATCCGGCAGGATACAAAGTTCTCACACAATCCTGACCATGGGAGAATCTGGGGGAAGTTTCTAAAGCGGACTATGTCTCTCCCGGAGGAGGACCTGATCTGCCCCGTCTGTTGCGAGATCTTCAAAGACCCGGTGGTGCTCTCGTGCAGCCACAGCTTCTGCAGGGCATGCCAAGAGCGCTGTTGGGACACGGGTCTTCGCGAGTGCCCTGTGTGCCGCAAGAAGACCTCCAAGTCTGGCTGCTTCCCCAACCTGGCGTTGAAGAACATTTGCGAGGCCCGCCGGGAGATGCAAGAGTTGGAGAAGACTCTGCTGTGTCCCCTGCACAGCGAGAAGTTTAAACTCTTCTGCCTGGAGGACATGGAGCCCATCTGCGTGGTGTGCCAGTTCTCCAAGGTGCACAAGGACCACCCGTGCTCACCTGTAGAGGAGGCGGCACTGGACTGCAAGGTCTGTAAAAAGTTTACACACCCCGTAACGAGGTGTGTAGGGTGGTCTACACATCCCTTTTGAAATGACAGCTATTTGTGCTTTGAAATGTTCCAGCTTGGTACAATACTCTGTGCTGACCAAGTGCTGTATCCAGTCCAGTACTGGTTGCTAATGGCTCATACAGTATTATTGGACACATTTTCAAACATTGGAGATTTTTTTAAGGTACAACCAAACAATGATTAAGCTTCTGTTCATTGTTCTGCCATTAAAAAAAAAAAAAAGTCAGAGAAGCCTACTTGAACATCCGAACTTTGCGATGAATCAAAGGCACTAGAAAAGGATCATACCAAGGGCGTAGGTTTATATAGGGATGGTGAGGACATAACACGACCAACTTTTCAGGAATCTCAAATTATCCCCACCCACTTTTAAGCAACCTTATTTGCATTATATAATGACTTCAGTTATAAAGGTCATGTAGATTGTCTTCCTTTATGTTGTAAGGATAGAATTGATCCTACAATTATTCAGTGAATTACAGTATTTTCATTATGTTCAGACTTACACTGACCCCTTTTCACTCGCTGAATGTGCCAGTCCATTCCCCCCCTAAAACGCACGTTTGATTGGCTGATGACTTGACCCCCCCCACACACACACATTCACAGCCCGACAGAAATACAACATGCTGCCTCCCCCGCCCCCTTCAAAGACAAGGGATATTAGAGAATTTTTTCCACCAGCAGCAGCAGCCACTGTAAGTAATGTAAAAAGACGTCAATGTTGTGGAGGTGGGGAACACTCCACTAATTTTGCTACTGCGTTTCGATTTTACTCACTGAGATTTCTTGAAATAAGAAAAACAGCTAGCTGAAAATAAGCTTAACAGACTTATTTTAAGCTAAAAGTTTGTATATTTAATCTTAAAAGAAAAACGTGTCTGTCAGAAATGTTCTTAATTAAAGAATATTGAATTTTTTTCTTGATTTAGGTGTATGTGCTCAATACGAACAAATAGTAATATTAAAGTAAGTGGAAGAATCTGAAACATTAATCTGTTAACTAGCCTTTAACACTCCAAAAAAGATGGGGAAAATTATTTTACTAGATTTAACAAAAATTATCAGATTAAGACGCTATAAATTTGCAGTGTGAATGTTAGTATAGGTCAATACAGATTTATTTTGCATTAATCATTTAGCCTATCAATTAATGAGGTTCATATTGGTGAGAAATGTAGCCCTGAACCCCATTCACCAAATATGTTTGGTCTTATTAATGTCCCGTTCCCAGAAAAAAGTGTACATTCAGGTTATGCTGTTATATCGCCCCCCACCAATATTAAGACCAAACCTACGCCCTTGGATCATACTGTTTGTCTACTTAAATTTAGGGGGGATAAATTAAAATTAATTTTACTTTCATAAAAACGGACAAACGTTAAATCAATAAAAAAGCTGTCATTAGAAATATTTAATAAATTACCTGTGTAAAAATTGCATTTACAAAATGAATAAAATGCATTAAATTTAAAAACCACTTGAAAATAAGATATTAATTAAATCGACCAATAGAGATTTTATTCAATAACCAAAATGTAATTTAATACATAAAAATAAATCATATGCATGGAAATGTTATCTAACAAAATAAAACAACCTATCAAATAATTGGCTATGAACAAAACTCTTATTAGAAATTAGAAAATAAATAAAAAGGCAATTAAATATGCTAGGATTAAAATGTCATTGCACTCATAAAATTTCACCAAATAAATGAACAAAAAGTGAATAAAATAAGTAAAAAGTCATGGGTGAAAATTCATCATAAAAAAGCCATTGATAGAATACGTTTTAAAAATACATTATCCAAAAATACAATGAGGTAGATGAGAACATTTATAAATAAATAGTAGTGCCACTGAATAAATCATTAAACGAAAATTCAAAAAGTAATTAATAAATAAAAAAATTAATTAAAAAGAAATTGAGTCAACTCATCGGCAGCCATTGACAGTGATACATGTCAAGTCCATTTTAACTGTAAGGGCTTAATTGATTTGAAATCAGTTGCAGCGAATGAGTTAAATGGAGAAATTCTTGTGAGAGAATCAGTACACAGTTTAACAGTGCACATTCTGATCAGACAAGGCAGTTAAAAGCCCCCCAAAACATACATTTCTTCAAAAATGAATCCATTTTTAAGCTCATCCTCATCTTGTTTTTAATGCTCTTGAAGGCAGGCAAACACCCGCCGTTAGAATGCAGCTCATCTAGTCTGTCCGTTGTTATGCACGCAGCTTTCAGCAATTCCAAATGCTTGCTTTTGTTTTTTTGGGCGTTTCAGGATCAACTGAACGACTCCCTCAAGAGCCTGCAAGACAAATTGGACAAACTCAAATCCAACCACAAGACTTCCGGCGACATGCTCCAGCACATCAAAGTGAGAGGGTCACTTGTATCTCAAGGTGCCACCGTATTTGAATTGAGGACGTAAGAAAGATCAATGTTTGTCCAGGAACAGGCGATGGAGACGCAACATCTGATCCGGGGTATGTTCGAGGAGCTCCGTCAAATGCTGTGCCGGGAGGAGGAGGCCCGGCTAGCGGCGGTTAAGAAGGAGGAAGAGGAGAAAATGGCGGCCGTCAACCGCAAATTGAAGGAGATGGAGGCCGACGCACTGGTGCTGAGGGAAAACATAGGTGTGATTCGCCAGCTGCTGAAGGAAAATAACATGATTATGTTAAAGGTAAGCTGCACTGTAAAAAAACAAACAAAAAAAACAACAACAAAATTGTTCCATTAAATAAACGGAGAAAGCCTTAAATGTTTACTGTCATTTAAACTGTTTTACACCAGGGGTGTCCAAACTATTCCAGATGGGGCCTCAGTGGGTGTTGAATTTCATTCCAAAAAAACCAGATGACACCTTTTCACCAATCTGGTGTCTTACAAGCGTAAGCAGTTGCTTGCAGCCAGGTGCTGCTTGTTTTAGCAGGAACTTTATTGGTTAAAATGTTTGTGCTGGATTCATTCATTAGTGCTACAGCTAGGGCAGTACTTCTCAAATAGTGGGGCGCGCCCCCCTGGGGGGGCGCAGAGCGATGCCAGGGGGGGGCGCATGTGACCTCGGGGAACATGCTTTTTTTTGTTGTTTTGTTTTGCCGTACTGGAATAAAGTGTACTTGCACAACCACTCACTGTGTGGCAGTGGCGCTCTCAGTTTCAGAGTGCGCGCAGTATTTTTGAATTAAAGAAGAGCACTCAGCAAACAGAAAACAGATATGAGGAGCAATGCGCCGCCGCCGTTTTCGAAAGCCGTTTTCCGACCGGACTCACTCACGCAGCGACCCATTGCCTTGTCCGGTTCTCACTTCGCCGCCCGAGAAGTGCCATTTTCGGCTTGGGATCGTCACGACGACCGCCCTCACCTACGGTTCTACCTCTGCCGCCGAGAATGCGCTTTTTTTTAGCTTTGACTTTTAATACAGTGGGTGTTGAGGAAAGACCACTGTTTACTGTGTCTAAAAATAATTATAGCGGACAGCCAGAAGCCAAATCAATTAAGACGCCACTTAAAGACATTAGACCCCAATCTCATTGATAAGCTGCTTGTTTTTCAGCGAAAACGTGCCGAAATTTTTCCAACAATCGTCCTGCTTTGTCAGTGTTATATCATTAAACCAGTGAGCATTGTTAGCATGCTCATTGCAAAATAACTCCAAACCACAAGGAAGTAAATACTGTGAGCAGCAAAAATAAAAACTGTCCTTCTGTCCAAGGACACTCTTTTTTTCTTTTATTCAGTTTTGTTTTTTCGGTCACATTTTTTGGCATATTGTCCTCATGAGTGAATGTTTCTAATAAATTTTAATTTGTTATTATTTACTGATTTTATTACATTTTATTTTTCTGTATCAAATGGTCAAAAATGTACCTTGAGTGTTAACAGTTTGGATTTTTTTTTTTTTTAATTAAGGCAAATTCGTGCGCCTCAAGTCTTCTCTGTTACAGACAAAACAATGTTAATAAAGTTATACTTTATTATAAGTTGATCTATGTTACTTTTTTTCTTTATTAGAAAAAAAAGGACGCAATGTTAGGCAGATGCGTATTTATAATAGTAATTTTATAGACAAATGATACTATTTACAGTGGCGGCAGAGAGTTTGGGGGGGGGGGGGCGCGAAACATTTACGTCTTCCTTGGGGGGGCGTAACAGAAAATAATTGAGAAGCACTGAGCTAGGGTCAGGGCGTCCCTTCCCTGTGCGTCGAGCTGACCAAATTAACCAGGTTTTTCCAATGTTAGCGATAGTCTGCCAGCTGCTCTGCATCCTCCACAGTAACTCCATGTTGATGGAGGTTGTCCTTGACGACGTCAAGCCATTGGCCTTTGGGCTTCCCTTGTGGTGGTCTGCAGCTTGCGGCCTTTGGGTTAACCTGGAGGACGGCTCATGTCGGATAGTCAGGAGGCAAACGATGGACATGGCCGAACCAAGGTGCCGCACTTTGCGACCAAGGTTAATACTTGGGGCTGTCACGTGCGGGTCCTAAGTACTTCATTGGAAACTCACTGGGGCGACCTGATGTTCTCAAGGGTTTTAAGAGCCCTGTTATCAAAGCCATTGATTCTTGTGGCAACATTGTGGTTTCAGGGGCCATGTTTTTGAGCCATAAAGCAGGATGTAGAGAATGGCGGGGTTGTAAATTCTTCGTTTTGTGTGAGATGGTCTGGTGCCGCCAGAGTGGTTTCCAGAGAGACTGCAGGGGGGATTCTGCCAGGGCTCGTCTGCGAATAATCTCTGGTTTTAGGTCCCCGTTATCTGTCATCATGGACCCCAGATACACAACTCCTTGACCGGCTCTGCGATGTTGCTACTGATACAAATGAGAGGCGGATCTGATCCATCACCGACGTACATGAACTTATTTTTAGTCCAGCTCACTTGGTGGCCGAGCTGTGCTGCCTCCTCAAATACCTCCATCACATGATCCATACCAGTTTGCTTACAGGGAAAATCGCTCAACAGAGGACGCCATCACTACAGTGCTCCACGGACTACTGGAGCATGTGGAGCTTAAAAACACCTATGCACGCCTACTGTTTGTGAATTACAGTTCGGCCTTTAACACCATCTGGCCATACAGCCTACGCCCCAAAGTCCAACAGCTGGGACTTGACACCACCCTGTGCAACTGGATTGTGGACTTCCACACAAATCGCACACGGAGTTTCAGAGTGTGTAATAACATCTCCACCCATGCCATCAACACCGGGGCTCCCCAGAGTTGTGTGCTAAGCCCTCTGCTCTACACTCTGTTCACCCATGACTGCTCTGCCTCCTCCCCCTCCAACCTCATCATCAAGTTCGCGGACGATACCACTGTTCTTGGACTTATCTCCAACAACGATGAGAGGGAATTCAGGAAAGAGGTGCAACATCTGGCGTCATGGTGTAGCGACAACAACCTGGTTCTAAACATTAAAAAGACCAAAGAAATCATTGTGGACTTCCGTAAGTGCAAGCCAAAACACCACAGCTCTCTCACCATTGGCTCGGAGGTGGTGGAGAGGGTCAGCAGTTTTAAGTTCCTGCGGGTGACCATGGTAGAGGACTAGGGTTGTTCCGATCATGTTTTTTTGCTCCCGATCCGATCCCGATCGTTTTAGTTTGAGTATCTGCCGATCCCGATATTTCCCGATCCGATTGCTTTTTTTTTTTTTGCTCCCGACTCAATTCCAATCATTCCCGATAATTTTTCCCGATCATATACATTTTGGCAATGCATTAAGAAAAAAATGAATAAAACTCGGACGAATATATACATTCAACATACAGTACATAAGTACTGTATTTGTTTATTATGACAATAAATCATCAAAATGGCATTTACATTATTAACATTCTTTCTGTGAGAGGGATCCACAGATAGAAAGACTTGCAATTCTTAAAGGACAAATGTGACTTTGTATATTGTGACTAAATATTGCCATCTAGTGGATTTTTATAGTAAATGATAATTCAGCCATTTAACTTCTGCCCAAATGCATGATGGGAAGCGCAACCGTGACTGTGCGTAATGGCACCAATTGCTATATCTTCTCAGCGTTGGGAAATAAAATAGGGTATTAAGGAAAAGATCAACTACTACCTTTCTTCCTCACATTGCTTCCCATGATATTTCTGATCGTTGAGAGAGGGATTGTAAGGCTTTAGCCAATTAAAAAAAGGCTTCAAAGGCTGCCAAAATTTTCTCTACTCATTTTACTTTGCCTTTTAGTTCTATGTACACGTAATACAGTGCCATTATAGATTGAACGCGACATTGCGTGAGTGGGTAGTGCAGCGCATGTGTTAATTGCGATAAATATTTTAATGTTATTACTGCCGTTGACGCGATAAATTTGACAGCCCCACTTTAAGCCAAAACTAAAGACTGTATGAGTGTAAGACATTTTGTCTGTAACGTTAAATACAATTAGAAAACGATTTAATAAAAAAAAAAAAAATATATATATATATATATATATATATATATATATATATTAAAAAAAAAAAATATATATATATATATATACGTATATATATATATATATTAGGGCTGTCAAAATTATCGCGTTAACGCGCGATAATTAATTTTTTAAATTAATCACGTTAAAATATTTGACGCAATTAACGCACATGTCCCGCTCAGACAGTATTCTGCCTTTTGGTAAGTTTTACAGCAAGGTTTTTTGTGCTGTCTAACAGCGAACTCTTGTGGTCGCTTTGCGACATGGTTTATTGCTTTCTTGCCAGTTCATTATGGCTGCACGACGTCTCGGGCTGACGCCTACGTTGTAATGTTGTGCTTATATGATCCTTGGACAAGATTTGTCTGTAAGTATGGTTGTTGTAAAGAATGTACATATTATGTTAGTAAGCGAAATGTTATATTTTTTGTATGAGACGCTTTTTGTTTATGTTTAGAGAACCTGTATAGCGTGCTAGGCTAACGTTGTTTCTAATGCAATGCTTGTGTACTTTTTTTTTTGTAGTTTCACTACAGTCTAAAGAGGACAGTGGTTTGAGGCCATTTTATTAATAAATCAGATGAAAAAGGAAGAAGTCTGATTATTAAGGCGTCGTTCACTAGCTGTCTAGCTTTGGAAAAAGTAGACGCTTCGGAGTGAGGACAGCATAGACAGATTTAAATGACAGTAGAGTGAAATGCCCACTACAGTCCTTATGTACCGTATGTTGAATGTATATATCCATCTTGTGTCTTATCTTTCCATTCCAACAAATTATTTTACAGAATATATATATAATTTACAGAAAAATATGGCATATTTTATAGATGGTTTGAGTTGCGATTAATTGCGATTAATTAATTTTTAAGCTCTAATTAACTCGATTTAGAATTTTAATCGTTTGACAGCCCTAATATATATATATATTTATATATATATATATATATATATATATATATATATATATATATATATATATATATATATATATTAAAATGTCCGATATTTTTTTGCCGATTCCGATACTTTGAAAATGACGTGATAATCGATCGGGACATCTCTACAGAGGACCTATGCTGGAACCATCACATTGCCTCAGTAGTTGGTAGGGCTCAACAGCGCTTCTTCTACCTGAGGAAGATGAGGAGCCAGAACATTTCCAGACCGCTGCTGGTGAACTTTTACAACTGTGCCATCAGCAGCGTTCTGACGTATGCATTTCTGGCTTGGTATACAGGCTCCACCAAAGCAGACCAGCAGGCACTCCAGCGTGTGGTAAAAACAGCTGAGAAAATCACTGGGACCCCCCTCCCAGAGATAAGCAACATCTACAGCACACGCTGTCTTCACAGAGTGCAGAACATCCTGCGGGACAAATACCACCTTGCCTATCGCCTGTTCCACCTTCTACCCTCAGGTAGAAGGTACAGATCAATGGGGATCCGTACTAAAAGGCTTGCTAACAGTATGTACCCTCAGGCGATAAGACTGCTAAATTCACAAGTAAACTGAAATGGTTATGGTTATGCGGTCATTAGTATTGCACTTGACACTGTGGGGAGCTGGGGGGGTGGCATGAATGGTTATGTAAATTTATCAGTATTTATTATTTATTTATGGTGGGGATTGTGGGGGCACTGGGGACACTTTACCTTTATCTTGCTCTGCACCAAGCACTTTTAATGGGTACTAACTCGTAGTATTGTTGGAACTCCAATCTGAATTTTGCTGTTATCTTGACAATGATAAATAAACTCTGAATCTGAATCTAAATGCCCAGAGCGTTCCGCAGCTGACTGTAGCCTCGGATGGGTCTGGCCTTGATGTGGTGAGTGGGCTTGTGTGTTCCAATGAGCGATATCGTCAGGAGCTTGCTCCTGGTAGGATTCACCCAACGCGTGCCGGTCTCTAGGGAAGGTTCCAGACAGCAAAGACCCCCGCGAGTCGGTGCCCAGTGAGGTTGCAGCCCTGCCAAGCGACTATCCTGCAGAGGGCTTGCAACCCACCCAGGAGAAAAACTTTGTTATAAAATTGACCAGAGAAAGAAGTCGGACTGATCAATATGCCCGACCAACGAGTGCGGATTGACCTGTCCTCGATTGGTAGGAGCAAATACCAGGACCCACAGCGGCCCTTGGGGACGGGTTTGGACACCCCTGTTTTAGACTAAAAAAATGTAAAAAAAAAAAAAATACATTGGGGGACATCACTGCACATCTTTCTCACCTCTCTCTTTTCACAACGTCTCCGCATTTATGCCAGCCTGACTTCTCTTGTCAACACACTGTTTAAAGTTCCCAGGGAGTAAGGTTTTCCTGACCTTCTACATGCAAAGCACGTAGCTCAGCAGTCAGCACGCTTAACTGCCAGGATGACGATGTGGGTTTGAATCCCGGTTGAGAGCGGATGAATGAGAAACGGAGTGCAGTGATGTCACCACAATCAAGATCGCAGTGTAAAAATAATTACAATAGTAATATGTAATTGTAATATTTTTTTTCCTACCATATTTCTCAGTTTTTTTAAAATCTGCAGAAAGATACCATAAAATTAACAGCTCCCAAAGGACTACAGCTTCACGTTTACGCTTTTCTGGTTCTTTTCAGTGGGAAATTCTGGCTACCATAGCTTCCAGTATTTAACTGTAAACTTAAAAGGATTTTTTTTTATTGAGTGTGAGGTGATTGCATTTTCAGCTTACGTGTTTAACATTCACCATCTTTTCTTTTCGCAGAAGTTTAAAAATCACCAAGACAGGTACAAAATCATTTTCTCATGTGTTAAACATTACAGTGGGGCAAATAAGTATTTAGTCAACCACTAATTGTGCAAGTTCTCCCACTTGAAAATATTAGAGAGGCCTGTAACATGGGTAAACCTCAACCATGAGAGACAGAATGTGGAAAACCCCCAGAAAATCACATTGTTTGATTTTTAAAGAATTTATTTGCAAATCATGGGGGAAAATAAGTATTTGGTCAATACCAAAAGTTCATCTCAATACTTTGTTATGTACCCTTTGTTGGCAATAACGGAGGCCAAATGTTTTCTGTAACTCTTCACAAGCTTTTCACACACTGTTGCTGGTATTTTGGCCTATTCTTCCATGCAGCTCTCTTCTAGAGCAGTGATGTTTTGGGTCTGTCATTGGGCAACACGGACTTTCAACTCCCTCCACAGATTTTCTATTGGGTTGAGATCTGGAGACTGGCTAGGCCACTCCAGGAGCTTGAAATGCTTCTTACGAAGCCACTCCTTTGTTGCCCTGGCTGTGTGTTTGAGATCATTGTCATGCTGAAAGACCCAGCCACGTTTCATCTTCAATGCCCTTGCTGATGGAAGGAGATTTTCACTCAAAATCTCTCAATACATGGCCCCATTCATTCTTTCCTTTACACAGATCAGTTGTCCTGGTCCCTTTGCAGAAAAACAGCCCAAAAGCATGATGTTTCCACTCCCATGCTTCACAGTGGGTATGTTGTTCTTCGGATGCAATTCAGTGTTCTTTCTCCTCCAAACACGAGAACTTGTGTTTCTACCAAAAAGTTCTATTTTGGTTTCATCTGACCATAACACATTCTCCCAGTCCTCTTCTGGATCATCCAAATGCTCTCTAGCAAACCGCAGACGGGCCTGGACGTGTACTTTCTTCAGCAGGGGGATACGTCTGGCAGTGCAGGATTTGAATCCCTGGCGGCGCATTGTGTTACTTAATAGTAGCCTTTGTTACTGTGGTCCCAGCTCTCTGTAGGTCATTCACTAGGTCCCCCTGTGTGGTTCTGGGATTTTTGCTCACCGTTCTTGTTATCATTTTGACGCCACTGGGTGAGGTCTTGCACGGAGCCCCAGATCGAGGGAGATTATCAGTGGTCTTGTATCGCTTCCATTTTCTAATAATTGCCCCCACAGTCGATTTCTTTACACCAAGCGTTTTATCTATTGCAGATTCAGTCTTCCCAGCCTGGTGCAGGTCTACAATTTTGTCCCTGGTGTCCTTCGACAGCTCTTTGGTCTTGGCCATAGTGGAGTTTGGAGTGTGACTGACTGAGATTGTGGACAGGTGTCTTTTTATACCGATAATGAGTTAAAACAGGTGCCATTAATACAGGTAACGAGTGGAGCCTCTTTAGACCTCGTTAGAAGAAGTTAGACCTCTTTGACAGCCAGAAATCTTGCTTGTTTGTAGGTGACCAAATACTTATTTTCCACTCTAATTTGGAAATAAATTAATTAAAAATCAAACAATTTGTTTTTCTGTTTTTTTCCCCACATTCTGTCTCTCATGGTTGAGGTTTACCCATGTTGACAATTACAGGCCTCTCTAATCTTTTCAAGTATAGGAGAACTTGCACAATTGGTGGTTGACTAAATACTTATTTGCCACACCGTATTGTTGACATGTCATTGAACCGCATGCGTGTGTGGTTGTGGTGACAGTAACCCAGCACTACACTCGGACAACATGTGTGGCATCCTCATCGACGTCAACAACCATCTCTCCAATCTCAAGTATAGAGTGTGGGAGAATATATTGGAACATATTGATTATAGTAAGTGTGTCAGGATTGATGGTATGTGTGGTATGCGTGTTTAAAGAGGCATCCGGCTAATTTCCTGCCTTTCAGCCCCTGTGACCTTGGACCCCAACACGGCGCACCCTTGCCTCTTCCTGTCCAACGACTTGACTTCCTGTCACTACAAAGACCAGATGAAGCGTTGCCCCGACAACCCGGAGCGCTTCCACATGAGCGCCGAGGTGGTGGGTGCTGCCGAGATAAGCTCCGGCAGCCACCTCTGGATTGTGCACACAGGCAGCAATCAGGACTGGCTGCTCGGTGTGGCCTCGTCATCCGTCCCCAAAAACGCTGAGGTCAATGCCAGGCCTGAAAACGGATTCTGGACGCTGTGCTTCAGGGACGGACAGGTCAAGGCCATGACCTCGCCTCCGACTCCACTTGAGACATGCAGGACGCTAGAGCGGGTCAAAGTGCAGGTGGATTATGACCAGGGTGAAGTGACGTTCTGGGACGCCGATGATGACTCACTGCTTCATGCGTACCGGCACAACTTTGAGGAAACGCTGCTTCCATACTTTTACACGCAGAGCAACCAGCCGCTGAGAATCCTGCCAGAAAGGGTTCGGGTCACTGTGCTCAGGCCATAAGATTTTACCTACCTCCACTCAAGAGTCGTAACTTTTTTGGGGAACTAACCTCTGAACCGCTTTGTGGCACTTTATCAACACTCTTTCAAGAATTTTTAAGGGTTTGAAAAAAACTACATATTTTACTTGAGAATGGTTTGAACCAAATGAGTCTTACTATTTTGGGTTCAAACTATCATGCTATCCACCCATAGTTATGCTCATCATTGCAGATACAAAACAAATTTGTTTTCCAGGTTTGGTCATTGCTGTTAAAAGGAAAGACAAAGCTTATAGCGTAAATGACCTTCATGTGAAAGACAGTTACTCAGAGCAAGGGCGTAGGTTTGCATAGGGACGGTGGGGATATAACACTACCAACTTTTCATGATGCTGAAATTATCCCCACCAACTTTCAAGCAACCATATTTGTATTATGACTTCAGTTATATAGGTCGTTTAGATTGTCTTCCTATGTGTTGTGAGGATAGAATTGATCCTACCATTATTAAGTGAATTACAGTACTTTCATTATGTTCAGCCTTACATTGACCCCTTTTCACTCGCTGAATGTGCCAGTCCATTTTTTTCCCCTCACACGCATGTTTGATTGGCTCATGACTTCAGCCCCCCCCCCCCCCCCCCACACACACGCATTCACAGCCCAACAGAAATACAACATGCCGCCTCCCCCGCCCCCTTCGAAGACGAGGGATATTAGAAGTTTTTTTTTCACCAGCAGCAGCCACTGTAAGTAATGTAAAAAGACGTCAATGTTGTGGAGGTGGGGAACACACCACTAATTTTGCATCTGCTTCAGTGCTTCAAGTCAATTTTACTCACTTAGGTTTCTTGACATAATAAAAACAGCTAGCCGAAAATAAGGTTAACAGACTTATTTTAAGCAAAAAGTTTGTATTTTTAATCTTAAAAGAAAAACTTGTTTATCAGAAATGTTCTTAATGCAAGAAGAAAGAATTATTTGAAAGCAATTTTTTTCTTGACCAACTTTCAGATGTATGGGCTCAATACGAATAAATAGTAATATTCACTTAAAGTAAGTGGAAGAATGAGACGCATTAATCTGTTAACTAGCCTTTAATACTCAAAACAAGATGGGAGAAAATTATTTGACTACATTTAACAAAAAAATACCTGATTAAGACGTTATAAATTTGCAGTGTGAAAGTTAGTATAGGTCAGCACAGATTTATTTTGCATTAATCATTTAGCCTATCAATTAATTAGGTTCATATTGGTGAGAAGTGTAGCCCTGACCCCCGTTCACCAAATATATTGGGTCTTATTAATGTCCCGTCCCCAGCAAAAAGTGTACATGCAGGTTATGCTGCTATATCGTCCCTACCAATATTGAGACCAAACCTACGCCCTTGACTCAGAGTATTTAAGTACTATTTGATAATGGTTTAAACAGTAAAAAAATGACACCGCGTACGGCGCAGTCATTTTGTGATGTCACTAATATCCACGCACATACACACACACCAGCGGTCAGGATGGATAATGGCCTTAAACGTGTAATTAGTTAGACTATACGGCATGTCGGCTACACTAATCTGCCTCTTATACGTGCAAGAATTTACACCGATAAGTTAGCCAGCTAATATTACCCGTCGCTTAATATAGACTAGTGTGTCCGTACAACAATCGGATACTAAGGATGTGACGTTATGCCGTCGCCATTTTTAGTGCGGCATGACGGCATCGTAAACAATGGCGGCGGACGATCACGACGTTTTCGACATTAACATTCCTGTTCCACACATTTTTCTTGAACCTTCAAACTACGTCGCAATCATATGCTTCAATTCATTGCCCATTTGTGGTCCGGAGACAACGCGGGAGACAATCTCTGTAAGAATTCGCTTAAGTGTCTGATCAGCCAGCTGCGGGGCCGGCCCCTCTCAACTCAATGCCGACCGAACATGAGTATATAAAAATGCGTAGAGGAAAATTAAACCCCGAAAAGTGAACTGCGTGGTACCCCCAGTCAAAGAGGCGCGCGATCAGTTTTTTTCATGACATTTCCGCCTGTCAAAACTGTCGCCACTTCCAGGATCGCCATTGTTACGCACAAGCAGTCCTGGTTGCGGCTTCTAGGAAATATATGCAGGGCCACAACGTATATTTCTATTTGTTATTTTCAACTGGTGAGAGCGCAACCGAGCATCGACAGTAACATCCGGAGTTATGATGTCAGGCTTTCGTCGTTGTTTTCTAAAGATTTATTTCAATCACAACTCGGCGACTGTTCGTAAAACCCGAGCGTGCCCTCCTTTCACTCTTGCTTCCACGTGAAGCGTTCAATTGCGTTCACCAAAAAAAAAAAAACAGTGATCACAAAACGGAGTTCCCGACCGGAGTTTCCTGCCGGTGAGTAATGAGTTTCCGGTTCAGAGGTAAACCTCGACGGCGATGACGTAACACATGATTGTGCTTCTTTCTACGAAAGCGTAGTTTGCATAAATGCAGGCATACCTTGCAGAAGCGGGGGGGGGGGGGGGCTTAAACTTACCTTAAACCAGTGCTTCTCAATTATTTTCTGTTATGCCCCCCAGAGGAAGACGTAAACGTTTTGCGCCCCCCCAACTCTCTGCCGCCACTATAAATATACTGTATTATCATTTGTATATAAAATTCTTATTATCATATGCACACCTCTGCATAACATTGAGTTCTTTTTAATATTAAAAGAAAAAATTAATATAGATCAACTTACAATAAAGTGTAAAAAAATAACAAACAAAAAAACATAGGTTACTGTAAAAATTACACTCAAGATACATTTTTTGACCGTTTGATAGTGAAAATTAAAATTTAATAAAATCAATAAATAATAATGAATTCAAATTGATTAGCAACATTAACTCATCAGGATAATATGCCAAACAATTAGACTGAAAAAACAAAAATTAATAGAACAAAAACAACAGTGTCAGTGGATGGAGGGACAATTTTTATTTTTGCTGCTGGCAGTATCAGCTCCTTTGTTATGGTGTGGGTTTATTTTGCATTGAGAGACTAGGTATGCCACGTTAAATGATGCTGACAGTCCTTGCTGGTTTACTTATTTAACATTGACTAAGCGGGAGGATTGTTGGCAATATTCCGCACGTTTTCGCTGAAAAAAAAAAATTCCTGCTGTCCTCTGCAAACATTTTTAGACAGAGTAAACAGACTGGTCTTTCCTCGTCTCCCACTGTACTAAAAGTCAGAGCCAAATGCTACATACGCTTCGTCATATTTCCTTGTCTTAGCTTGTCATATCTCCGGTGCTCTTTGCTGTGTGCTCTTGTTTGGTTAAAAAAAATACGGCGCACACGTTGAAAATGAAGGCGGCACTGCAACGGCAAAAAAGTATGTTCCCCAAGGTCACATGTGCCACCCCCAGCATCGCTCTGTGCCCCCCTGGGGGGGCCCGCCCCACTATTTGAGAAGTACTGCCTTAAACATAGTGGGGACAGGTATAAAACTAGTTGGCAAAATACCCTGGAGAAAATTATCCATCCGATTGTAGACGTAGCCTGATAGACTCTAGCACTGGCGCATGTGATAATGGTTATTGATGACATCATGAGGAATGCAATTTGGGATACTTGCGTTTGATTGGCTAAAAAAGTATTGCCGTTATTAAAATTTTTGCCCTCTTTTCTGGGTGGCCACTTCCTGCCTCCATTGACGTTTATCTCCACTATTACACATCAGAAAAAAAAAAATCAATTCTGTGTTTTTTCAATTTATTAACCAATATTCTTTCTGCTGGGATGAATATAATAAAGATGCTGTCCATCCCTTTAATTTCAGTCAAAGGCAGAAGGTGCAACAGGGCAAAATGGAGGAAGGAAAATTGAAGGATTTATCTATTTTTTTGTTGCTCCGCGACTGTAGTATCACTGAAAATGCTGTTTTGACCTGGAGTGCCAATCCTTGAAAACAAATTCCATTTTATGTATGCATTTAATGTAATTTGAGCTTTATGAAATAGCTATGCTCTCTTGGTTTTTTTGTCTGGGCCAAAAACACGATGCAGGAATATAATATTTACATTCCTATGAAAGTTAAGAATGTTAAAATGTTGGCTACAGTTACTATTTCATGATAGCTTTATTTTGTCGAGTGACTCTTTAAATTTTCATCATTCACTGCCATTAGCGGCGATAGCTGTCCAATCAGTTTGAACTGGCAGGGTGGCAGCAAATATTCACTACCAACCTCTCCCACTTCAAATAGATTGGACGTCTATTGCCATCAAATGGCAGCTAATGAGTTAATTTAGTCACTTTACATTATTTCCTAGAGGAAAAATTACTTACCAAGTATGAGTACCTCACCAAAGAAGTTCCACTGTATTAATTAATGTCTTGCATTCAACTTTTGTACAAGTTTGCTTGATGCAAGCCTGCACTATTCTAGCATATACGTATAAAGATGGTCACATAATGCTAATTGTTCAAATGAATTTTATTGATGTACTTCCGTTAACATTGAACAGAATTATAGGAGGTCGAAATTTGCATTTTTGCTTTAGTACACAATACTACACATGAGGGCGTCATGTCAAATGACTATTACCAAAGGAGGTCCTTTTTGTGTTGTATTCTACTATCAATATGGTACAAGGAAATAATAAATTGTCCTTTTGGAAAATATTGTGTTTTTGCAAGATTTGATGGCCAAAAACGATAATTACAAAATTAATGTATGATGAATATAGAAAACTGCTCAATAACCAACAGAGCAGCGTACCTACAACATAGTGTTATGGTAGAAGCATCATGAACAGTCACAAAACCCAGGCATTAAAAAGAGGCGTGCAGACATTTTACACCCAATGTTATTCAAGTTTTTTTCTGGTTAGACGTGTTCTGCGCAGGCTTGGTTTTGACTTTAACCTCAGCAACACAAGAGCACCACTTGCGGACACATGTGTCCGGCAGGAAGGGGACCTTCTCCAGGCGAGACAAGTAGACCAGGGGCTGGATGGTGCTGCTGATGTTGAGAAAAGCAAAACCAACAGGCTGCACGTAGCAGCGGAAGACGTCAGGAGAGTAGTAGTCCTCGAAGGGGAAGAGGGCGACGGGCGGCAGGTAGTTGACCACGATGATGCAAAGGATGGACAGCACGATCTTGAAGGCTTTCCTCTTCATGGGATGCATCTCGTCCTTCCCGACACTGCTCGACTTCTTCAGAGCCCACAGGATGCTGGCATTGCACATCACCATCCAGGTGAAGGTGGCTAAGATCTCGCCGGTGAACACCTTCTCAAAGTCTGGCAAGCCACCCACCACTTTGGCGGCGGAGTAGGCGAAGGTAAGCCCGAAGACAAGAACGGACAGACCCACCCGATATTTGATGTTATTGAGGCGGCCGAACGCCAGCGGGAAGAGGACGGCCACGAAGCGATCCAGGCAGATGCAGGAGAGGAAGAGCGGCCCACTGGTGTCTTTCACCCCGTAAGAGAACTTGAGGGCTGACCACACCTCCTTGCTTTGCCAGTGGTAAAGGTTGAGGAAGCTGATGGGCGTCATGGAGCCGAAGTAGGCATCCATGAAAGCCAACGAACCCAGGTAGATGTCAGAGGTGGCCGGATCTTTGCGGTTGCGCACCAGCACGGCGATAACCAGTATGTTAGCGGGGATACCTACAGCCACGTTGATGCACTGCAACGTCAGGTCGAACAGGATGCCCTCCACTTGTGAGTCACAGCCGTCAAACACGCTGAACGCTTTCACCGTCGCGTTGTCCCATACTGTCGCGTTCGTCCGCCAGGTTGCCATGGCGGTGGACTCTGACAGAAAAAGAGTGCAGTGGTACAGGGGCTATTGAAAACCTGCACACTCCTTTTACCCCGATTTAAAGCCTGACTAGGGAAAATATGAAATATTCAAAATACTGTAGCAGTCAGTGTTGGTACAAACTTTCTGGTTATTTGGAATCGTTCATAATTCATTCCTCGTATAAAGGGTATTAGAATCTTAGTCCAATTGAAGGGAATTATGAGCAGTTCCAAATACTGTGGCAGTCAGTGTTGGTACAAACTTTCTGGTTATTTGGAATGGTTCATAATTAGGGTTGAGCATCGAGCATCGATGGGAACAGGTTCTAACATTCCGATGCTCCTGGAATCGTTCGAACTTTTAAATTCCGATTTCTTGTTTCGATGCCCTGAGTGCCGAGCAGAAAAAAATTGCTCGAGTTCAAAGACTGATATTTCTATAAGAGTTAAAATTAGCCCCGTGAGAAGTTCATTTTATTAAAAAAATCATCGAGAAGTTAAGACTTTAATATAAACAATGCAATTTTTTTACCCTGCATTTTTTTTTTTTACCATAGAATCGGAATCGAGAATCGTTCTGAACCGGAATCGTTCAATTTCAAACGATGCCCAACCCTATTCATAATTCATTCCTAGTATAAAGGGTATTAGAATCTTAGTCCAATCGGAGGGAATTATGAACAGTTCCAAATACTGCAGCAGACAGTGTTGGTACAAACTTTCTGGTTATTTGGAATGGTTCATAATTGATTCCTAGTATAAAGGGTATTAGAATCTTAGTCCAATCGGAGGGTATTATTAACAGTTCCAAATAGCAGTTAATGTAAACACAAAATCTTCAGGTTGTTTTTGCCAAGTGTTCATAATTCCCTCTACCATAGACCATCAGTTGACAAGACAGCTCCGACAAACATTGTGCCACGCATTCCCATTGGGGGCCGACCCAGGCAGAGCGTTTGACTTTCACTGTGATAAACTCAAAATCGCACGCTGCGTTCAAACGCCGGATTTAGGTGGAAAAAGGACGAATGTTTTACTGCATACAAGCAGGCAGGACTGTCTAAAGAGTGATTTGGTCAAGGATTCAAGATAATTATTATCCAAAATATCCCCATGCATGCACTTTGAAACGTGAAAAGAACGCATGGAAAAAATTAGCGTAACTTTAGCTTGAAATATTTATGTAAAATGAATGATAACTGCTCTTTTTTTTTTTTTTCTTTTACCAAGAATCTGGACTGTTCTATGTTCATATCTATAGAATGTACGCATTTATTTACAAGAATTTTTAACTAAAAGTTCTATGATTTGTGATGACCGCCATGTTGTATCCATACACAGTATTGTAACTTTACAGTCAAATGATCAGGTAATTTTTGGCCAACTGCCCGTTTTTGGGCAAAAAAGCAGTAATTTAGACAATTCTGTATCCATACAAAAAAAATTAGCCTTTTACATGTTACATTTTATGTAACATTTCAATCTAAAAACGACGAAGGCCAGATAGCAGGGAAGACATGCTGAGGCAATAGTAACATCGGAATTAAACCTGAATAAGTTGTGATTGTATAGAAAAAGTGCAAATTTTGCTTTTGTTGAGTAAAATTAAGATGATTCTGCATGCTTTTCTTAAGTATTAAGTTTCTGATGTGAAAATTGAGTGATTTATTATCTGTTGAAAATTTGCACTAAAAAGAAAAAAAAAAGTTTATATTTCGGGCAAAAACTTATATGATATGTTAAATATTGCTATTGATCCTGAAAATATGGATGAGTATCTCTGCATTTGGTGATTTTCGTGCATCTAGTGCAAAATCTGAGAATTTTATAGCCATTGAATAAAACTTATTGTTATGCTTGTAAAAAAAAAGTAATTAATTAGGATTTTGTTAGGAAACGACTTTGAATTTTTTATGTCGCTGCTCATGGAGACTCGTATAAGCCCAAGGGAAGTGCCAGTTTTGGTTTTAGGTCGCTAGTGGCTTTAGTTTTGAAAATAATTTTTGAAAATAGGCCCCCTACGGATCAGCCCCATGTCCCGTCAACTGATAGTGAAGTCTATGCCCCTACCTTGTACATGAGGAATTGAGGCTTTAGTCAAGGCTAAGGGAATAGTCAACAGTTACAAATAGCAGTTGGTGTTAGCACATATAAGCTTCCAGGCTATTATTTTGAACTGTTCATAATTCCGTTTAACTGGAATATAGAGAATTGGGACTTTTGTCAAAAATCCAATTAGCAGTCAGTGTTGGCACTAACATTCAGATTGTAGTTTGGAATGGTTAATATTTTCTATTATCTTGTTTAAGGGGGTGCAGGGGGATTCGAAATTTAGTCAAGTTTAAGGGAATTTTGAGCAGTTCCAAATTGCAGTCATTATTAGCGCAAAACCTTCAAGTCATTATTTTTGAACTGTTCATAAATCCCTCTACCTAGGGAATTATGAACAGTTTAAAACAGGAATTAGTGTTATCACAAACCCTACAGGATGTTCTTTGAAACTTTATAATTCTTTCTACCATATACAAGGGAGACAAATACTTCACTGAACCTAAACATCGGCATTGACTGTATTAACACAATTAACTCCTATATCAAATAAAAGTTCTCTACTCAAGCCTTAATTTCTGTCTCGGTAGAGTAAATAATCAGGCCGTGTGTAATAATAAACATGTTTAGGATTGCCTACGGTTACAAACTCTTACAGCTAACATTGAAACCCAATGTACTTTTCTATCAAGCTGTAAATTTGAATTTCCATAAGAAAAAGCCCGCCCAAAAAATCACTGAAATACTTAATGGAAGGATTGTCTCAGGGGTTATTTGTTTGAGGATACAAGGTAATTATTATATTTTTCATATCATGCATGCATTTTGAATCGTTGTGGAAAAAAAAAAAACAATGGGAGAAAATAGCCGCTACTGCATTGGCATCATAGTTCGCAATATTTATGTAAAATAAATGCTAACTGCACGTTTTTTCTTTTTTTGCTTTTAACCAAGAATCGAGACTGTTTTACGTCCATATCTATAAAGAATTTTGGGATTTAAGCATTTATTCTCAAGAATTTTCACTGGAAAAACTCTGTTTACATAAGGTGGCCACTAGCTACATTTAGTAACAGTGCTAGTCTGTTACTTGTACTTGTACTTTGACATATTTACGTAAAGTAAATGCTAACTGCAAATTTTTTTTTTGCTTTTAACCAAGAATCGAGACTGTTTTACGTCCATATCTATAAAGAATTCAGTATTTAAGCATTTATTCACAAGAATTTTCACCGGAAGAGCTCTGTTTACATCAGGCGGCCGCGAGCTACATTTACTAACAGACTAGCATTGTACATCGACATATTTACGTAAAATAAATGCTAACTGCAGGTTTTTTTTTTTGCTTTGACCAAGAATTGAGACTGTTTTACATACATATCTATAAAGAATTCAGGGATTTAAGCATTTATTCACAAGAATTTTCATCGAAAAAAACTTTTTCTGTGATTTCAACCAGTCAGCTTTGACAGCCTCGCCAACAATGCAGGCCACCTATTTATCCTCCCCGTGTCCCGTCAGTACATTATGAAGTCTATGACTAAATGTTATGGCAGACCTAGGTATAAACTGCAATATTTCGCAGGTTCATTCCACAGTGAGGAAATCTTCGGCAAAGAATAAACATGTTGAGGGATTTTGGCCTCAGGCTGTTATCTTGTTATTGTGACTGTGCCGACCTTCCTTGGGGACTCGGAGGCCTGTTTTCAGGGACGCCTCCATCACTCGGGAGGATTGATGCCTCAAGCTACGCCCATTTGGAGAGGAATAAAAGGACCGCCATCAGCACACGGATGACAACTTCACAAGTTTTGAACATGGATTCCAATTGTTCTCATTTTTACATCTGATTATGTTGGATTTTTTGGGTGGGACTATAAAGTACGAAGTGTGATGTCTGTGTTTTTTATTTTACTAAAGAAATGTGAGCTACTGGCTGCCCCCGCCGAAGGCAATGATTGTTCCTCGTATGTTCCCTCAGTGGACCGTTGGCCCTCAGGTTCGCCTATTACTCCTCCTGTGGGACCGATCATGCTGAAAGATGACCCATGAGGAATCAATTTTATTTTTACGACCAAAAAAATCTTGGATTTTAATTGAATGTGAACCTACAATTCCATACTTTGCTTGGTTGTATATTTTATTAAGAAATGTTCTATTTCATACATACTATTTTATATTTGTTCTGTCATTTTTTTCCCAGAATTACTTAATCTCAAAACATTTTACTTCACCTGAATGAGAATCTGAATCCGTCATTTTTGTGTGTTTTTGAAATCAAATAAATTACATTTGTGACACCAACTTTCCACCCAAAAAATTCAAATAAATATACAACGTTTCAAATAATGTATTATACCACTTAGCCTATATTTTAGTGTATATTGTGTCCTATTTCAACAATGAATTCAACTATGATTAAATCATTACTTAAATACATGACATATACTAGTCAGGTATTACTGTTTCACCAACTTAAAAAAAAAGCATGAAAACAAACTATCAAATATCTTATCTTTGATGGAGAAGAGGTCTTATTTGGCAATAAATGCTATCATTGAAAAGTACTAAATTCATATATACGATAACAATGTTACGATCAACCTTTGCAGTAAATGCATGTGTAAAATATTTTATAGCTAAAAAGAAGTACAGTACCTCTGAATTTAAGATAACTGAGTAAGTCCATAATAAAGAATATATTAGAGCAGTATTACTAGCTACCCAGTTCATGAATTAGAAAGATTAAAACAAAATAAAAAATACGATATATAGAACCCACAATGTTACTTAAAAGCAATTTAAAAAATTAGCCATGAGCAACTTTTTTAGGCGTAATAGACATGTTTTATATATATATATATAGACACATATTAATCTGAAAAAGGAAAAAAAACTACAAAACTCTGATGATTTGTAGTTGGTGTTGTTGTGTTTACTCACCGGTTTGTACTGAAGTCGTTTGTGGACTTGCAGGTTGGACGTGGCCGCAGACAAAGTTTTCTTCCAATGTCTCGCGGCTTCCTTTTTATAAAAGGTGGCCATTAGGGGAGGATCTCCTGGAGTTTGCGTCAACTTGATTGTGACCTATTTTAGGAACAGCATTGGATGATCATGTTTCAGTGCCATTGACGGTGACACACGTCCAATCCATATTGACTGGGAGGGCTGGGAACAGTCATTTGCGAAATGAAACATTCTTGTGAAATGAAACTAAATTAAACAGTCTTGTGAAAAGTAAAGGCGTCCACATTAAATACGACCTTGTGAGGATAAGCTGTTCAGGAGATACATGAATGAATGAACACATACATATACAGTAGTATGAAAAACTATCTGAACCTTTTTGGAATTTCTCACATTTCTGCACAAAATCACCATCAAATGTGATCTGATGTTTGTCAAAATCACACAGATGTAAAAACTGTCTGCTTTAACTAAAACCAGCCAAACATTTATTCATTCATTTTCCATGCCGCTTTTCCTCACGAGGGTCGCGGAGGTGCTGGAGCCTATCCCAGCTAACTACGGGCAGTAGGCAGGGTACACCCTGAACTGGTTGCCAGCCAATCACAGGGCACAAGGAGACATACAACCATTCACGCACACACTCATACCTACGGTCAATTTAGAGTGTTCAATCAGCTTACCACGCATGTTTTTGGGATGTGGGAGGAAACCGGAGTTCCTGGAGGAAACCCACGCAAACATTTATAGGTTTTTATATTTTAATGAGGATAGCATACAAACAATGACAGGGGGGGGGGGGGGGGGTGTGAACCCTTTGCATAAGGAGACTTAAAGAGCAATTGAAACCAATTTGTAACAAACAATTCAAGTCAAGTGTGTGCCCAATCACTGATGAGTGGTTTAAAGCTGCCCTGCCCACTATAAAACACACACCTGATAAGAACTGTCTTGCTGAGAAGCGTTGTCTGATGTGCATCATGGCTCAGTCAAAAGACCTGTCTGAAGACCGGTGAACAAGGATTGTTGATTTGTATAAATGTCATGGACTGGGGCATACACGGCTGAACTCAAATGCACAAGACAAGAGATTAACCCTGTCCCATAAACATTTAATTCAGAAAAAGAAATGTGATGACAAGATTAAAGTTCCAACAAAAACAGTCAAAGGCAAAAACATAGCAAGGCAAAAAAAACTTAACTTCAAGGTTGGCGGTGGCGTAGTTTCCAAGTGATCTCTAAAAACTGAAAAACGCACTGGCAAATGACAACAGACAAGAGGGGTATATAAGGAGTGCATCTAATGGGGAAACAGGTGTAGGATGTAAGGTGATTAGGGGAGGATGACAAAGCTGACTGAATTGAACCAAAATAAAACAGGATATGAAATGACTAAATCAGTGCCGCTGACGGCGGCTTGTAACAATAAAGCTGGTAAAGGATACAAAACCAGCTCTAAAAGTCTGGATGTTCATCAATCGACAGTCAGAGAAGTTGTCTACAAATGGAGACGGTTTGGCACTGTTGCTTCTCTCCCAAGGAGTGCCCGTCCACCAAAGATGACGCCAAGAGTTTAGCGCAGAATACTCAGAGAAGTAAAAAAGAACCCTAGAGTGTCTGCTAAAGACTTACAGAACTCACTGGCACAGTCCAATATCTCTGTGCACACATCAACTATATGTAAAACTATGGCCAAGAATGGTGTTCATAGAAGGACTCCACGGAGGAAGCCACTGCTGTCTATAAAAACATTGTTGCTCGTTTAATGTTCGCAAAAAGTCACTTGGACACTCCACATAAGTTTTGGCAAAATATTATGTGGACTGATGAAACCAAAGTTAAATTGTTTGGGGGCAACGCACAACGTCATGTGCGGAGGAAAAATGGAACAGCTCACCAACATCAAAACCTCATCCCCACCGTGAAGCATGGTGGAGGGAGCATCATCATTTGGGGATGTTTTTTTCTGCCTTAGGGCCTGGACAACTTGCAATCATTAATGGAAGAATGAATTCAAAAGTTTATCGGGATGTTTTGCAGGAAAAACTGAGGCTGTCTGTCAGACAGTTGAAGCTTAAAAGAGGATGGATGCTGCAAAAAGACAATGATCCAAAACACAGAAGTAAATCAACTTCAGAATGGTTTCAGAAGAAAAAAAATACACATTCTGGAGTGGCCAAGTCAAAGTCCAGACTCGAACCCCATTGAGATGTTGTGGCATGACCTAAAGACAGCGATTCATTCCAGACATCCCAGGAATCTGACTGAACTACTGCAGTTTTGTTGAGAAGAATGGGCCAGGATTAGTCCTGATGGATGTGCCAGACTGATCTGCAGCTACAGGAAGCGTCTGGTTAAAGTTATTGCTGCCAAGGGGGGAGGGGGGGGGCACAAAATGGTTTATTTACTTATTTTTCCATCTTGTGTCATTGTCTGCATACTATCCTCATTAAAATATGAAAACCTATAAAAGTTTGGGTGGATGTAGTTAAAGCAGACATTATTTTTTATCTATGTGATTTTGACAAAGATCAGATCACATTTGATGGTGATTTTATGCATAAATGTGAGAAATTCCAAAAGTTTCAGATGGTTTTTCATACCACTCAGGGAGGGAGGGAGGGAGAGACAGAACATATAGCAACGTTATTAGTGACTCACTAAATTATTTATTCATTAGTTATATATTCTAATCTTCATGGCACACAGAAGGCAGAATAACTCTCGAGCACAGTCTACAGAGTAGAGGAGAGAAATACACCCAACTGTTTCTTTTCCAGCGAAACAAACATTTTGTTTGCACATGTAGGCTTTTCTGTTCATTCAAATGTGTTGATCTATTGTCATAGACAAGTGTTTTTGGGCCAGCCTGAAGCGGGCTAATTGCAACATAATGGGACGGCTTTAGTCTGGACTTTGCTATTGTTTTATTGCTCTGAGCAGCTGACATGTTGACGCCCTGCATCTGCTCACTCAGTCCACAAGCTCTGTGAAGAATTAGCCTCATACTGAGAAAGGACAGCCATGTCTCGATACCACAAGGCAGCCATCGATGGTTACTTGGACCTTTTGAAGGAGGCCACCAGGAAGGACTTGAACTCCCCGGACGAAGATGGCATGACACCTACCCTGCTGGCTGCTTTTCACGGACATGTGGATGCGCTCCAGCTCATATGCAGCAGAGGGTGAGGGTTTTGAACTGTATGTACTTCATGTCCTAAAGCTGTTTGTCCTTTAGATTTTTACTCAATTCTAGAAACTCCTTTTAATAGTTGCTAAAGTTTCGGAAAAGTTCTAAATGTATGATACCAAATTGCTAAATTAGCAACACTGACTATGTATTTTTAATCAGGGACTACTATTTGCAACATTGTTTTTAGTGCACCTGAGAAAATGCTCAAAAACAAAGAAATGTAATAGACCGATTATATCAATTTATTGTGAGCTAAATAGATCAACTAATCGCACCATAGAATGTTATCATTCCAGGAATGTCTATTGCCGTCAATGATAGATGATGTACAGTATGTCTGCTCTAGTCTTCACAACCAAACAAAACTTTATTCGACTTTAGGGGAAGCTCTCTGATGTTCTGGGACAGCAAAAAAACTTCTCACAAAACAAAAGAACCTTTTATCCAAGCCTGAATTCCCCCATCTCCAACCCTCATTAGACACCACAAAAGAGCCTGGTCACTAACCAGCACATCATTTTTCACTGATAATGTTCCCACTGGAAGGCTAGGCTTGTTGCTGGAATAATTTGGTCATAAATATTTGGCGTTTTCTTTATGACACACACAGCAGTTGCTGCTGTAATGACTTTTATTGCCAAGGTGCACCTGTGGAGGACTTTACATCTTAATGGCTTACCTATTACTTCATTCTGAGTCTGTTTTTTTTTGAATGAATATGTTGGCCTGAAGCAATACAGAAAATTTAATAAAATTAGGAATTTATGCAATTCTTACACTGTAAAATAAATTATTAATAATAAAAATAATAATACATGTATAGAAAATACCGGCAGCTCTGGTTGTCAACATTGTACAATTATTTTTTTTTTAAAAAGTGGAAAACCGTAAAAGGTTTCCTATCAATTTAACAACAAACCACCAGAAAAAGAATTACATTTTAACTGTTGTTTTACAGCAAACGATTGTAAAAAGTTGGTATACTGCAATAGATTTCTTATTCGTCCTTTTCTCCAACTGCAATCCGAATTGTCACTGTGGTAGTTAAACGTACTGACTACTGAGCCAACAGTCCAGTCTAGTTTCAGATGCCAGTATGCTCTTTTTAAGTTCTCAGAGAGTAAGGTTTTCCCTACTATCTATAAATGCACAGCAATTCCTCCAACCATTCTTCTATTTCTCAGTAGTCAGTACACTGGACTGACGCTTGGAGGGGCGAGTGCAATTAACTCATTCACTCCCAGCCATTTTCACCGGAGCAAGGCCCTTCACTCCCGGCCGTTTTACTGGATTTTGACTGATTTTGCAAGGCCCACAGAAAATTCTGTTCTATTGCTCTATAAACATTGAACCCACCAAAAGAAAGATTGGACTCCCTTTTTTCAGCAGAAAAAGTTAGTTCATATCTTTTTCCATTCTTCAGAAATCAGCATTAGAAAATAGCTTAGTTTGAGCAATTTTTCCAATTTCTGATGAAAAAAACTGAGAAATTGAGCTTTTTGTGAAAGCATACATTTCAAACATAACTTTGACTTAACACAGCTATTTTTTGCTTTAGTTACATCCCAAACATCTGAATAATGTTTTCCTTTTACAAAATAAGATAAACAACAAGACAAATGGAGCTTTTGATAGCAAAGTAACAATTTATTTACACATAACTAACTGAAAGATGAAGCTGTTCCGGCCGCGACAGCCGGGTAAACTTTTCCCTCATCGTTGCCTGTCTCATAAAGATTAATTTTTTTGAGTCTCTGCGGGCTCTGCTCGCGAGCAGCACGGACTTAAAGGCATCAGCTGCTGCACTAGTGGTCCCGGTCGTTCTGCTTGGTCATCCAGCGCCTGGCATCTCGGGCGTCCTATCGGTTGTTCTGCTCGGTCGTGCGGCTTGGCCGTTCGTTGCCATTGAATCGGGTTGCGGGTCTTACCAAATGCGCTACTGACCTCACGTGGCCAGTTTTATTGCTTTGAAATGGATTTTCAGCATTGTGCTTTGGAGCTAAATTGAATCAGAACCCAGAGATGTCTTTTTTGGAAAAAAAAAAAAAAAAACATAAAAGATGTATAAATACGTCTTTGGGACACGGAAACAATTAAAAATAGAACGTATTTATACGTTTTTAGGAGCAAATGAGTTAACAATCAACCACCATTAAGACCGGTTACATATGGATCACAGTATAAAATTATAAAATAAAATAAAAAATCTACAATGATTTTCAGTGAAAATGAGCAAAATCTACCATAGAATTTTGCGGCTTTCCTTTTTTTTTTTAAATGACATATTTTATCAAAGTTGATTTTTTTTAAATAGAAGGTTTTAAAATGTATTTTTTTGTAACAGGGGAGATCCCAACAGAAGCGACATTTGGGGAAACACTCCGCTGCACCACGCCGCCGCCAATGGTCACATGCACATCCTCAGCTTTCTGGTCAGCTTTGACGCCAACCTGTTTGCGCTGGACAATGAGCTGCACACGGCCATGGACGTGGCCGCCTCGCGGGACCGCATGGACTGCGTGCGGTTCTTGGACGCCGCCGCATCTCAGCAGACAAACCAGAATCCCAAGAAGGTGGCCAGGTTAAAGAAAGAGGCCGGAAAAGAAGCGGAGAAACGAGTGAAACTTTGCGAGAAGGTGAAGAAGCGACACCAAAGCAAGATGGATAAGATGTACCGCGGGCCGGATACAGCCGGATCTGCTTCGGAGGC
The DNA here is from genome assembly GCF_030265065.1 of Corythoichthys intestinalis. Classification (NCBI taxonomy): domain Eukaryota; kingdom Metazoa; phylum Chordata; class Actinopteri; order Syngnathiformes; family Syngnathidae; genus Corythoichthys; species Corythoichthys intestinalis. The sequence goes on along the minus strand of NC_080410.1, from coordinate 26,441,657 downwards.
TGGCGATTTGTCAGTTTTGTCTGGCGCCAGCACTGTGAGCAGCGTCAACGAGCAGTTCTCCAAGCTCATCGCCTCTGAAAAATCTGGCTCATTGACCGCTAGGGTTAAAGGCACGCTGCAGATGAAGCTCGGGAAGAAAGATAAGGGAACTCTGCAGAAATCTGCTGCCGATGGGAACGTCATTTTCCTCAAGCAAGAGGACGCGGCGTCTGGGAATCCGGAGTTTTTGGATGTTTTCAACGAGCAGGATGAAAGGAGCCTGGAAGAAGAAGCAGAAGCAGACTATGGAGACGAAGATGAATCAGGCCCAGTTAAACAGTCCATCTTCAACAGGCCCGGCCTGGGCGGGCTTACCTTCATGAAACGGATGAGCCTGGAGACGGAGGAGGTCTTGAGCAGGAACAACGAAAACCTCGGCTACCTTGTTCAGAACCAAACTCTGGAGACAGAAGAAGACCTCTCCGGTTTAGTGGAGAATGCCGACGTCCCGTGGGAGCAAGAAGATCTGGGCCTGGATGACGACGAGGAGGAAACGTCTCCTCTGGACGGCTTCTTGGCGTCTATCTCCTTGTCCGAGTTTGCTCTGGCATTCACCAGAGAGCACCTGGACCTGGAGGCGCTTACGCTCTGCTCAGACGAAGACCTGAAAAGCATTCGCATCCAGTTGGGACCCCGGAAGAAGATCTTGGACGCTGTTGCACGTCGCAAGAAAGTACTGGAGAGCCCAGGTGCCATGGGAGAGAGCTGCCTGTAATAACCTCAATAAAAGATGACAGTGTGTTCGTGTCTGCCATTAGGAACCGCACAAATTGAATGTAAACCTGTGTCTTCAAGTTTCAAACAAGAGCACAATTGTTGTTTACAGTATTTAATGATTTGATTAATGTAGACAATTCATACTGGGGAAAAATTTGTATCAATTAAAATGTCACTTATTTGAGTCAAATGATTTTACTTGCTTTGGCTATATGACATCACAGCACTGGCTGCCACTGAAAACAGAAGACGTTTAGTCCATTTAAACTAGATTCAGTTCAAATGGATTGGGTATCTATCACTATCAATATCACTGAAACATATACCCTCACTGCTACCTTTCCCAATTAAAATGGATGTCTATTGCCATCACCTTCCCAGTGGCAGCCAATGAGGTAACTTTAATTTGATGAACACCGAGTAATATCAAACATCGACATTCATTAAAGAAAATATCAATTCAGAATATCAAATAAACAATCAATATTTATACATATAATCAGGGGTGAAAGTGGCAAGAATTTCTTGCTTGAACTCCTCGACGTGAAGGTCGCCACAGAGCCAGAGATTTTATTTATTTATTAATTTTTTCCTTTCATTTTTGGGGGGTCAAACCTCTTAAACTACTGAAATGCAAAGAAAACTTATTTCTATAACACATACAAAAATTGATTTTCATTCAAAATTGTATTTTTTTCAATGATTTGCAAAATAAAAGTTAACAAAAACAGCAATAACCCCAATCTCCATCTCCTATTTTTTATTTTCCTTCATTTCCTCACATACTAAAAGCCATATCTCAATTTTAACTACTTAAGAACATAGGATGTATATTAAAATTGAAGTTAATGTTAACATTTACTTTTTCTTATTTTTCATATACAGTATATAACAAATATATAAGTAACATACATTCAGAAAAATAAGTACAAATGACTTATATTATGCAGAGTGAAATGGAATATATTTTGAAGATTGCGCAAACATTGACTTTTTTAAATCATAAGGAAATGAATAAGTAGGCAAACATAAATGAAAAAATATAAGTCCAAAGCGCACATTGACAGCTAAGATGTTCTGAACCTCCCCATCAGAGCAAATAAAACTAGATATGATAAATGAGCCTCCTAACTCTTTCTTTGCTCTTAAAGATTTGATCCATTTTATGTTGCATTGCCCTTTTTTGTCACATCAATTCAACAACCTTTTTTTTTTTTGCTGTTCCAGAAAACATGCACATTTGAACCAACCAGAGCTAACGATTTCTGCTGATCACATGTCAGTATATCAGCCAATTGAACTGATAAATGAACCCAGGCGTTTTGCTTTGCTGTTTGCATTCGCACATTGATGTGACTCATCATCGTCAGACTCAGATAACTGCAGCAGCTGGGGAAACCTCCATGCCGTCCGTGGAATAAAATAAATAATAAATATGGGCGGAAACGGATTACGCTACACAAGCACTTTGTAATGCTTATTGTTAAGACTTGTGTATGTAAATCTGATGTTGGCAGATTGTTTTATTCTTGGAGATGAAATACATGAGTGGCAACTTAGCATTGTTTTTTTTGGTGTTTTTTTTACATAGCGTTTTGACAGTTGCCGTCATATTTTCGTAACCAAAGCACCGTGTACCGGAACAGCATTCCGGCCCTGAATCTTATAGACCCTACCCACGTGACGTCACAACTCCGCCCTCCTGACTGGTGCCGCCCAATTGTCCGTCAACACATCGTGTTTACCTGTTACGGCTACGTACATTCCTCCTATTTATGGCGTGTTTTTCTGCTCGCTAACATTAATAATCAAAATGGTGAAGGCCTGTGTGGCGGTCGGTTGCAATAACAGAGAAGATAGACGGAGAGACTTGAAGTTCTACCGGATTCCGAGAGACCCAGTGAGGAGAGCGAGATGGGCTGCTGCAATTCCACGAGAAAACTGGGCTCCAAACGATTACCACAGATTATGTAGTTGTCATTTTATATCTTGTAAGATGCATTTAATATATATTTAGAGGGTTTTGGGCTGACAACCACAATTAAGATCATTGCTAGGCTAATCGCCGACAACATACACGTATGTATGTAGTGAGAGTGCTATCGCTAAACCATATAAACATTAAAAGCCCTAGCTCCATTGACAAATGACATGAAATACATTAGACTTGACAGTGGATGTTAGCAAGAACAAAAGATTTTGAATTGAAAATTTCGTAACTCACCTTTCCAAGCACAAGATAGATTCCTGCCGAATTTTCATGGACGAGGACCTGTTTCACCCAACCAGCAACGAAGTATTTATAAGCCTCCAAGCTCTTAAAGTCTTTCAAACTTTCGTGAGAATAGGCTGATTTTGTGTGGACAAGATAGTTGTAAATATCAGGGTAGCTAGCAGATGTCAGGCAAATACGGCGGAGACAGCGGGTCGAAAAACATCAATTTAGGCATCAAATATGGATCTGGCGAATGGATAAACTGAAGCTTTTCCACATAACGCCTTTTATGCAACGCATCCAGTGAGTTTACGGCATCCGAAAGCACCGGGTCTTCCATGAAATGCATTATAAATTGCTCGATCAATTGAGACCATTGATAATACAGACACAAAATGACGGACAATGGGGCGGAACAATACAGCGATCACGTGATTTTGTGACGTCGGTGGGTAGGGTCTATACCAGAACTGCGTTCTGGCCCTGAATCTTAGAACAGAACAGAACAGAACAGAACAGAACAGAACGGTCACTCCTGACCGATCTGGACCACTTTCACCCCTGCAAATAATCCATGAACAATATCAAAATTTAGGCCATATTGCCCAGCACTACTAAAAAGTAAGCTTGAGAACGATAAACCGATACGACCGGATATCCGGTTTTACAGGTGAGAGATACAGCTGTATCGATAGTAAACTTACCATTCAACAGTAATTAGCCATTAAATATTCAATGAACCGATAGTAGAGATAGAATTCGGCTATCGCGAGCACAAGAATTGGCTTCTAATGCCTAGTTCAATGCATTGCTTAATGAGATGATAATTTAGCTTTTACTTCACATGCTGCGCTTGTGTTTTTCACCACACAGCGCACTTAGATTGAGACCGCACGCACAACTTCCCCTGCATTTCGGAAGAACCGCTACTAGTCGCCGTCATTACCCGATCGTCTTGGGCGTGTCATAACAACGCGAGAGCTAACAAAACCACTGTAACGCACGCTGCGTAGCGTTTTTTTCACAGCCCAAAACGAAAACGAAACTAGTAGTGGCAACGAAGCAACCTGCTAAAACAATGGACAGTTTGAGCACCGACGCCAGCGACATGCAGCGATTGATTTTCAACGCATCTAGGAAAAACAAAAGTCGGACTTTGAAGTGAGGAAGGCAGCCAGATCTGTTCGCATGGGACAGAGCTAGTGTGAAGTGTGGACCGGTATAGAGATCGTGAGTTTCTAACCCTGAAAAATAACCTACTACAATGGTGGAAAGGGCAGCACGACCCTCTGGAGATTTTTTCTCCATGAAACGCAGTCTACTTAAACATTAACATGTGGATTAGTTGATCTTCCTCAAGAAAAAATCTGCCCTTCAAAAAAGATATGGACAGTGATGAGGAATAAAAAAAAAAATGTGGAAGCACATGCATAAGTGAAAGACTCTGCTGTGTATAAGGTTAAAGTAATGATTATTGACCTGTCTAAAATGCCATGTTTTTATTCCTTCAATTATACCAGTGGTAAAGCATAATTTATTATTTATTTATGATAACATTGCAGGTTTAATTCTTTTTTTCTAGAGCTGCTGCATATAATTATTTTTTGTTTGTAAGATGTTTGCGTTGAAAGTTTGCACTTAAATTACTTACCTCTTGTGTTCGAAACACCAGGAAATACAGTAATTGAATTACTGCACTTTATTGTTGTCTGTCACTGGAGTTTTATTTTATTATCAATCCCATCCAACAAAATGACGGTCATATAGTAAGCCTTTTTTTTTTTTTTTTTTTTAATGAAAAAATAAAACACAACATTGGTATGAAATTTTGTTGTTTAATTTTGCTATTAGAATTGTGGTCTTTTTTATATGTTTAAAATACTGTACGAACTCAAACAACAAATGTTTACTATCGTATCGTTTTCACTCTGTATCGAACCGTATCGTTCTTAAACTGTATCGAATCGTATCGAATCGGTCGGCCTTAAAAATGTATCGTGTTTGAATCGAATCGTAACCTGTGTATCTAGATACATATCAAATCGGCTTCATGCCAGAGATTCCCAACCCTACTAAAAAGGTGTGTGCATCCACCTGTTAATCATTTTTTAACAGAATAAGATATGGATTCCTGCGTGTAGGTAAGCTATGACTTTAAGTTAAAAAAAAAAATTAAAAAAAAACACAAGCCCAGTTTTCACTCAAGTATTTTTTAATTGAGTTGATAACAATCTTCTTTTCATAACATGATATTTTGTGGCGTTCTGTTGCATCACATTTATCTGCCGCTCAGTGGCAGTAATGAGCCCGAAAAACTGCTCGCTCAGCGCCAATATAAAACAAACAAGAAACAGCACAAGGTTTTGAGTCATGACGTTCACCTGCGAGGATTAACGGTGTGGATTAGCACTGTTGCCTTACTATTATGACAACAGGTAAATTGACTCTTTTGGTTTTAAATTTGTAATACAACCACTCCGTATACTGTTGAAATGACGGGCGAAAGATAACCAATCCGTTAAATCAGCCTTTGAACTAGTACCGTTCAGTTGCTAATTTAAGCCTAATTAGTGAGAGACCCAAGAAGTCACTCTCTGGTCTTCAGCCTCTTAGCTGTTGAAAATGAACACAGGAGTTTTCTTGAATATGTCGAGTTTACTTAACTCACGTTGAGCTTTTCTTCTCTACTTGTTTTGACTCGAATTTTTCCTTGCCAGCGTCGGAAATGTCTGAGTTTGTGGCTGCCAACATCCAGGAGGAGGCCAGCAGTCTCTCTGCGTCACCGGGTGGAGAAGACTTCCTGTTTGTGGAAGCCCGGCACCCCAACACGGTCCTGCAGGGTCTCAACGCCTTGAGGCTCGATAACTCCTTTTGTGATGTCACGCTGTGTTGCGGTGGACAGGAGTTTCCCTGTCACCGCATCGTGCTGGCATCCTTCAGCAATTACTTTCAGGTGCATCGGAGTTCATGTCACCTTGAAATTGTTTGAGACTTGCCTTTTCACTAACCGTGGATTTTGTGTGCCCCCACTCCTAACCAGACCATGTTTAAAACAAATCTAAAGGAGTCCAAACAGGATCGCGTGGCTATCAATGGAGCTGAGCCGCAAATGATTGGCATGCTGGTGAGCTATGCTTACACAGCTGAGGTCTACATTTCCAAAACAAACGTCCAGGTAGGTTTTTACCTTCCAATTAGCTGTTTTTATTACCGTATTGGCCCGAATATAAGATGGCTTTGATTATAAGACGACCCCCTCTTTTTCAAGACTCAAGTTTGAAAAAAGACTTTTTGAACACCAAATTATTTTCTATACAGAAAATAATTGCAGTACATCTGAAACAAATGATTATAACAATTTATTTGAGGGGAAAAAGCATGTTATTTTGCCTCATTCAAATCTTAATATCTGAACATTTAAATATGTAAACTAGAGCTGAAACAAATACTCGAGCAACTCGAGTAACTCGAGTTTAAAAACTGATCCGAGTAATTTTATTCACCTCGAGGAATCGTTTAATTTTGCCAGCTCTAAGCATCATGTTTTGCCCGGACTACTTTTCATGCGGGAAGAAACACAAAAAAGAATACCTTACTGCAGCCAACAGCCGTTACAAACTGCGCCGAAAAAACTAACGCTACGTCCGCATGTTGCTACGGTGGTAGCAACATGGTAGCAGGGAGCGTCTGATGAGTGTCACAGATATCACATGTACGTAGAACTAGATGCGAAAAGACTGACTTGGCGGCGTTAATAAAACAGCCGCCATCTTAAAGCAGTACACTTCTCAGTGCTCACAAATAAGATTAATGTTACTGTCACTCGCTCACGTAATGTTATCCCTGCAGATGGCTGGGTTTCTATTCATTATGACCACTGTCGATGTGTGGCTAACTCTTACATACAGGCTTTATTTAATCAGTGAAAAATGCGCTGTAGAGTGATTAGGGTGTAAAATAAAGACTTAATAATACTAACTGTCAATTTTAGCTCAGTAGTCATTGCTGGATAAAACACCAAGTAGCACTGGTGCCTAATGTGCTCCCAATACAGCACAGCATTTATTTTGAACACTGCAAAACCTAAAAATCGTATCAGAACTTACGGTTTAGACTAACTTAAAACTATAATTTATAGCTTGACACAAGTGGAAATTCAATTGAAACACATGGGAAAAACACCCAACTTTTAAGTGACGTGTGTTATCAAGTGTAATGACATTTTTAGGTAAGAAAATTTTTATAATATCTAAAAAAATTTTGAGTGAAAGCAGTGAATTAGTCTTTTTTTTTTTTTTTTTTTTTCTTTTCTTTTTTTTTTTTTAAGTCACAAGTCACATTTGAGATGCAATTGTTGGACGTTTTCAACAATGTACATCGAAAATAAAGACATTGATTGACTGAAAATGGTTCAATATTAGAAGAAATGTCTTGTTTTCTGATATATATTTATAATTGCTCTTTACCCCCAATTTTTTTTTTATCCGATTACTCGATTACTAAAATATTCGATAGCTGCAGCTCTAATGTAAACTAAAGTGCAATCACATTCATAAATGAATGGCCTCTGGTTTTTGAAATGTAAATACCGTAAACCAATGTATTGTGATAAAACAACAAAATTGCAATTACTGTATTAACCATCAAAGTGAAGTCTAACTGTAACTGTAGTCTTGAAACAAATCTGAATAAGGAAAAACATTGCAATAAAATAATGCAAACTGGTTAAACTTGAGAGTAGCTGAGATCTGTCATGACAGAACATCGCTTCAATGATATCTGGTGCCATCCAGCGTCGTGAATGGGCATAATGTCTAGACCACGAATATAAAACGACCCCCACTTTTTCAGTCTTATTTCAATGCAAAAAAAAAAAAAAAGTCTTCGGGCCAATACGGTAGTACAGTGGTACCTCGACGTACGATCGCTTCGACACATGATCTTTTCGACATCCGACGTAAAATTTGACGCACCGTTTGTTTCAACATCCGACGACATGCTCAAAATACGACATGACAGCACCGCAAAAGAACCCGCGGCGGATTTTGTGTGAGAAATCAACACAGGTTTCAAAAAAAGTTGGTACAGTTGGTGAAACAAGGAAAAAAGTGACGCATACCTTTGAAATGAAGATGCAAATTATAGAAAAATATGAGCGTGGGGTGCGCATCCGTGAACTGGCTCAACAATACATCTCCACGGCCTTCCTCCGATCACCGTTCGCCAGTCTTTATAAGGTAAGGTGACAGTTATTATTGTGGTAACATCGCCAAGGAAATCGCCAGCTTCGTCATGTTTTTATCATTTATTTAAGAACTTATTCAACACAAAACGCCTATTGTCCGCCGCAGTTGACTGTGCTCTCAAGAAAACGAAAGTATTACCTCAACCGCACTGACCTCTCACTGTGACGTCAGCAAAAAAAGGCTGCCTCATTAAAATCCAATTCGTTACATTATTTACAGGAATCATTATTATTATTATATTATTCCTATTTATATTCATAACCTTTTTGGTTTGCTATGTGTAATTGTCATTTGTAATAGTACCAGCAGTATTTATTGAGGATTTAGTGTAGGTTTTTGGGCTGTGGAACGAATTAATGGAATTATAATGTATTCCTATGCGAAAATCCTGCTCGACATACGACCATTTCGACTTACAAGCAAGGTCCTGGAACAAATTAACTTCCTATGTAGAGATGCCACTGTATTTAAGCAAATTTTAGCATGCCATTCTGTGTGTCACATTTGCTTTATTATTTTTTAAAATTAATAATTTCAATCTCGCAACTATCCTTTGGGAGGTTCTCTTTCGACTCTCAGGCTCTCGCGAAATGCTGCTGCTGTGAAATTAAACTAGTTTCAAGTTGCTTCAATTTCTCGCTGCGTATATTCCCTGTAATCTTGTTGTACATGTCAGCGTGTCTTGTTTGGTAATATCGCCTCACATTGAACTCTTTAAAAACAGCGACTGTCTCTTTGTAAATGAGGCACACACAGTTGTTGCGTATTTTAGTGAAGAAATATTCCAATTTCCATCTATTCTTGAAGCGTCGGCAGTCGCAGTCAACTTTCTTTTTTTTGATCGATTTTTGCCATTTTAGGAAATTGGAAGTAAAGGGTCACACGGGGTAATGTTGCTTAGAGTGCTGCTGCCTTTTAGTGGGTACATGAGGAGCAGCTTTTAGTGTGTAAGCTACTTCATATGCTGGTAGCAATACTACTGACCAATTTATTAAGTCTGTGTGTGTGCCAGACGTTATTGATTTTATGACAGAGGCTTGGGGCCGGATGAAATTTGACCACGGGCCGCATTTGGTCCCCAGGCCGGACTTTGGACATGTCTGGCGTAAAGTCTTCAAAACACAGAACCACTGGGAATAAATGTGAAATACGATTATTATTATTATTGTTTTTACTGCTTCCATTGGTTGGAGCATTCTGATGGCCCTGACTGTTTTATAAGTATGTCCAGGACTTTTATATTGTCAACCCTTATATTAGGGTGAAAAACACAGCCCCCTGTTTTCATGAGTCGTTGAATCGGAGCTTCATTGATGAAACTATTTTTGGAAGTTTTAACCCCACTTTGTCCAGGCACTGCTGGCTGCAGCCAACCTGATGGACGTGATGGCCGTGCGAGACGCTTGCTGTCGTTTCATGGAGCGACAGATGGACGAGACCAACTGTGTGGGGATCCACTGCTTCGCTGAGGCCCATTCGTGTAAGCTGCTGGAGAAACAAAGCATGGACTACATCCTGGAGCACTTTAGCAGTGTTTGTCTACAGGTGAGAGGTCGATAAGTATGGGGTTTTGGGTAATTCTAGTTAAATTAATGTTTGAATTCTCTGTCACAGGAGGAGTTCTTGACCTTGTGTGTGGACAAGCTCGTTGAAATCTTGGACAGTGACTTTCTCCATGTAGCCAGAGAGGAGTTAGTATTTGAAGCTGTCATGCTGTGGCTTAATAAATGCCCGACTCGCAAGCAGAGCTTTGAGAAGGTCAGATTTTTAAATGTTGAGATGTTTCAGTGCCATTAACTGAGACGGATACCCAATCTTTTTGCTCTTTTCAGGTCTTTGAGAACATCCGCCTGTCCCTCATTTGCCCCTACTATCTCCATGATGTAATTGAATCTCTGGACGTGGTAAAGGAAAACCCAGGCTGCCAAAAGCTTATTTCTAAAGCCAAAGACTACCTGCTGCTAAAGGACCGCCGAAGGGAGCTTTACTGCTCCCGGGTACGGCCGCGCCGATTCACAGGTCAATATTTCATCATTGACGACACCTGTGGGAGTGATTTTATGCTTTTGAATTAAATAAATCTGTTACCACAGAAACATTGGAAGTTATCATAACAGTTGGTGGGGAGGATGACAAAGTGGTACTGCGAAGTGTGCAGAGCTTCGATCCCTTGACGAATGAGTGGAGGGACCACGCTTGCCTGCCGTTTGCTGTGAGCAAGCATGGTCTGGTGGTGTCAGGTGGGCTGATGAAAATGTCCACAAATCCATAACTGTTTTTAGCATGAATAGTCGGCATGTTCCATTTATGGGGGCATCCTAGCGAAATTGCGATTTACCAAGCCATAGTAAAATGTGTTTTCTTGTCTTGCACGTAGACTCCATTTTGTATTTAGCCGGTGGCGAATTTCCCGATGGCTCGGCCAGCAGGTGGATGTGGCGGTATGACCCGTGTTTCGACACATGGATGGAAATTGCTCCCATGAATGCTCCTCGATCTGAACTCGGTGCGTTTTGAGTTTGGAATGTTATAAATACGCGCTCACAAGCAACATGCATTGCTCTGTATTTGTGACGTGCAATGAAAATAAAAGCTATTTTATATCACGTTCGGCATCTTCCTGATCAGAGTTTGGGTAAGTTCTGTCTAATCAAGCACCTCTTTCTTGCCTGGCAGGCCTGGTGATGCTGGACGGTTTAATTTACGCCGTGGGTGGGTGGGAAGGTGGCTCTCGTCTAGACTCTGTGGAGTGCTACAACCCTCACACCAACTCCTGGCAGTTCACGGGCTCCGTCAAGATGGCAGTCACAAGTCCTGCTGTTGTGGCGCTGGATGGTCTTCTTTATGTTACTGGTAGGAAATTCCACTGGTGGACCAGAAGTTTGTTAATTCTGTTTTTAGTACATCTTAGATGCTCAAATATGTGCGCTTATCTTTCAGGTGGCGCGGTTCTGGAAGACGGCGATGGCTCAGATCTCACACAAGTATACAATCCTAAAACAGAGACGTGGATGGAGGTTGCGCCGATGCAGATTCCTCGTTCTGGTTCGGCAGCTTGTACACTGAAGGGAAAGATTTATGTCATAGGTACAGTATTTCGCTCGAGTATCTCTATTTTTAGCTCATTTGTTTAGGGCTGCAGCTATCGAATATTGTAGTAATTGAGTAATCGACTGAAAATTCTATCAATCGCGTAATCGGATAAAACATTTTTTTAGGTAAAGAGCAATTATACAGTAAATATACATGACAAAAAAATACATTTAATCCAAAATTGAACCATTTTCAGTCAGTGTCTTTATTTTCGATGTACATTGTTGAAAACAGCCAACAATTGCATGTCAGATGTGACTAGAAAAAAAAATTCACTGCTTTCACTCAAAAAACTTCTATATCTCATAAGAAAAAAAAACATTTCTTACCTAAAAATGTAATTACGCTTGATAACACACATCACTTGAAAGCTACGTGTTTTTCCCACGTGTTTCAATTAAATTTCCATTTGTGTCAAGCTATTTTTAAGTTCTAGTTAAGTTTTAAGTTAGTCTAAACTGTAAGTACTGATAGGATTTTGAGTTTTTGCAGTGTTCAAAATAAATGTATGATATATATGTATGATGTATTGGAGCACATTAGGGACCAGTGCTACTTGGTGTTTTATTCAGCAATGACTACTGAGCTAAAACTGAAATTTAACTTTATTATATTTTAATTTTACACCCTCATCACTCTACAGCACTGTGTTTTTACAGATTAAATAAAGCCTGTATGCAAGACACGTTAGGCACGCATCGACAGTGGTCATAATCAATAGAAACCTAGCCCTCCGAAGGGCTAACGTTACTTGAGCGAGTGACAGTAACATTATATTTATTAGCGCTGAGAAGTCTACTGCTTAAAGATGGCGGCTGTTTACTAAAGCTGCCCAGACGCGGCAGAGTCTGTCATTTCGCATCTAGTCCTAAATGCATGCGATATCTATGAGACTCATCGGACACTACCTGCTACCACACTAGCATCATGCGGGCAAGTTTTTAGCAACGTCTGCGTAGTTTGGAGCGGCTGTCGGCTGCAGTAAGTTTTTAAAAATTTTTTATTATGGCTTCTTCCTCTACGCACGTGACGTCAGCGCGTTGTCCCGCATTAAAAGTAGTCCGGGCAAAACGTGATGCATAGAGCTGGCAAAATTAAACGATTGCTCGAGGTGAATAAAATTACAGATCAGTTTTTAAACTCCAGTTGCTCGAGTATTAGTTTCAGCTGTACATTTGTTGCCATCAAACGGTGATCTCCAGGTCATTATGACAGAAAGCGCGGGCAGCTATCGTACACTGGTAGCCTCTCCCGGTTGAAATGGATTGGACATCTATCGCTGTCGAGAGCATTCCAACTGTCCTAGTTCAAATGTTTTTGACTTCAGGTGGATGGCACGCTACGAAGGAAAACACAGACAAGGTGGAGTGCTACGATCCTAAGACCAATCAATGGACCATGTGCGCCCCCATGAAAGAACGACGCTACAGACCTGGTGTTGCCGTAGTGGATGAAAAGATCTACGTTCTGGGAGGAGAGGAAGGCTGGGACAGGTGAGGCCAAAGCAAAAATCTACGGCACAGTCATGCCAGCCTGACACCCGATCACTCTGTTAAGATATCACGACACAATTGAGAGGTTCTGCGACGTGACTGACACGTGGGAGATCGTCGGGGAGATGCCCACCAGTCGCAGCTGGCTCGGCTGCGTGTCCCTACTGCTGAGAAAGGACTTTTTGTCAAAGTCTCGTCTGAATACAACAAAAAGCTGCTAAGGCCTGACCATTGTGAATGACCAAATGACAGAGGATGCTTCAATAGGGAGATGGCATTACTAAAATCAGAGCTGTAATTTTTTAGTATTTGGTGACATATATTTGAAGTGTAATGTTGGAATGACATGCTGAAATTGTAAGTTAGCAATAAGATGCTGTATGAATCCAACTGTAAAAAAAAAAAAAAATCCAACTGTGAATATATTTTCTAATGTGCCCATGCCAATGCTTTGTAATAAAATTGTTTTATAAGTTTTTATATTAACTTCATGTTGACTATATTGCAACATGTCGGTAAATTTAATTAAAAATGACTTTTTTTAATTGCTCTTTGAAAAATAGATCTATTTTGATTTTCTTGTTTAAAAATGTGTAAACCACAACAATATAGTGTTGAAATTCTGTTTTGTCTGGTGCGCAAAACTCTCCAACCTGGATATGCAACAAAAAATATTAACGTTTATTTGGGCTGATCAAAAGCAGAAAAAGCTTGCCTGAATGATTACGCCGGCTAATCAACCTTTGGTCATCTAGCCCTATGTATTTGCTATCTATATACCAACGTCGTGTCTGAGCTGGACGGCCGTAGAGGATTGTGGGAACTGACGTCACCTGTCCGCCATATTTGTTGTACCCTGGCTGGCTGGAGGTGTTTGAAGTCATGAGAGGAATTCGCTCTTTAAACAATATCTCTGTGAGTGATGTTTCCCTCTCAACGTTGATACATCATTCCTGTTAAATCTGACTTTAATTTCTGTTAATTTACAAATAAATAAACGTGACCTTACGTTTTGTTAGTAGTTAGCCCACCGGCTAGTTAGCCCGCCAGGAAGCTGATGAATGCGGAGTTTTTGTAAAGTGTATGTTTATGTATGAAATAAATTATTCGTTGGCGTCCAGTTCAAATTCAATTTTGTCATTATCTGTCCGTGACACATAATATCAGTGATTTTTTACGACATTTCAGGTTGACGCCACCTGAAGGTCACACTACCTTTATTGAACAGTTTTCCACACCATCAAATATATATGTCGCAAAAAGCAGATGTACAGAAATGATAATAGAAACACTGTCTAATCGTACCTTCTGCTATCCGGGAAGAGCATATAATTGTTCTGCCTCTCACTACATGTCACTGGTGAAAATCTCAACTATTTTGCATTTTGTCACCTCATATGTCACCATGATTTGGATTTCGTAGCAATAATGAACTGATGACAACATGTTTTTGTCAATTACAGTTGTATATTTTCTTTGGTCACTCATTCAGAAGCGGTGCTATGCTGCTGCCAGGCCAAATGAAGCACTGACCGAGGCCTATGCAGGACAAAAGTCGCTTGCCGTCTCACTTCCCGCTCCTCAAGATGTCCAGGTGCGTATGCTTTACTTAACATTTGATTTAATCTTCCTGGCCTTCATCGAGTGCAACACATTTTTTGTATTAGGTATCCAAACTCCCAAACGGTTTGGTGATCGCCTCCTTGGACAACTATACCCCGTTGTCCAGCGTGGGTGTGTTTGTGAAAGCTGGGAGTCGTTATGAGACTGTGGAGAACCAGGGTGTAGCTCATGTGCTGCGACTGGCTGCGAATCTGGTAACTTCTCATCCGTTTACCTTGTTATATCATTTTTGTATTCTTGCTTAGAAACTTGACAATAACAGCAAGTAAAAATGAGGTAAAAAAAACAACTTTTAAATGTTTAGTTCCTTTTTATGTTGCAGACTACTAAAGGCGTTTCTGCCTTCAAGCTCTGCCGTGGTGTCGAAGCACTTGGCGCCAGCCTCAGGTCAGTGCCTCTCATGCTCTCCAATTACTTCCCTGACAAGCATATACGTAATGCCAGTTGTGTTGATCTGCAGTGCTTCTTTATCAAGAGAAACCATGGTCTACACTGCAGAATGCTTTAGAGATGGCCTGTAAGTATGAAAGCTTTTAAGTTTGATGAAGTGGCCTATGCTGACACGTTTTTGTGTGTGATCAGAGATAATATTTTGGAGTACTTGGTCAATGTGACCACGGCGCAGGAGTTCCAGCCTTGGGAAGTGAATGACCTAACACCCAGGGTGAATACCGACAAGGCTCGGGCAAAGCTGTCTCCTCGAATAGGTCTGTACTAGGGCTACAGCTATTTTATATTTAGGTAGTCGATTAATCTATCAACTAGTTAGTTTGAAAAATGGAGTAATCGGATTAGGAACATTTAATACATTGCAGAATAAATTTTAGGAGATGTAAAACAAGTGCTTGCCAAGATTGCGCTTTCAAAAGAGCATTAAATGCGGATAAGAAATACATTTCCCAAGTGTTCCCCACTATGGAGAATTGCACTATTATTTAAAAATAAAATACGTGAGCTTAGCCTCCAACGGTATGAATAAAATAAATGAGGATCTGTTATGAAAACGTTAACTTTTTTTACAATGCTCTTAACCAGTAGTCTCCAAACTATTCCACATAGGGCCGCAGTTCGTGCAGGATTTTGTTCCAACAAAACAAGACGACACCTTTGCACCAATCTGGTATTTTACAAGTGTAATCAGTTGATTGCAGTCAGGTGCTACTTGTTTTAGCAGAAACCTCATTGGTTAAACTGTCGGTGCTCGATCAGTATAACAAAAACCAGGACCCACAGCGGCCCTTGAGGACCGGTTTGGAGACCCCTGCTCTCAACAAATCAGTCAAACTAACATTACCACAAAAAACAGCTAAATATACCTATAAACTAAATTACGAATGCATAAAAAAAACATTAACTCAAACAAAAACTTACCTTATGTTGTTCCTAACAGGGAGCAGCTGGATTCAGCCATGTTAAATGAGTTATGTCATATTCACAGTTGCCACTAGAGAGCAGTGTGTCAACCAAAATCAGTAAAACTAACTACAAACACTTTAAAAACAAACCATTACAATGCCACTCTAGCAGCAAGATTTGAATCGAAGCTTTTTTCTAATAGAATTACTCCAGTTAATTGATTAATCGTTGAAGCACTAGTCTGTACTGACCTACCTTTCCAATCAGATTTTTAAAAAGATCTCTAAAAGACTGGAAGTGGGCACATTTGATTTGAAAACTTTATTGGGCACAAATTGTACTGTAAATGACCATAAGTAGCACTGTGAACATTTATTCGAATTTTCAAAACACAAAACAGCCATAAAAGCTGCACCTGACGAAAAGCCAGAGGAATCCACTTTTTAATATGATATATTTAATTAGGAAGAGAAAGATTTGATCGAGCAAAAATCTCTTTAATAAACAAATTACATCAACACACTGAGTTGCCTCGATTCATATGCTGAGTCTTTGTCATTCATATGCAGCTGCCCGCCAGGTAACAAGTTCCACATGTGTGTTCACAGTCAGTCTGAAGCCACAAAAGCACAAAATGAATGAAAGAAGGAAGCACCATGCTAGTTAGCTATTAAAAATCATAAAGTAGACACAGCGTTCAAAGGGCGAACAAAAAGAAATGGAGCATTTTATAGTCCAAAAATGCATGATTAATGCATGAATAACATGATTTTTGACATGTTTTTTTGGTCATCTGAAAAGTAGTGCCTAATGCAGATTCTGACATGTGCCTTTTTGTTTTTTCTCCATCCATTCAGGTGTAATTGAGAAGTTGCATGAAGCGGCTTACAAAAACGCCCTGTCCAACTCATTGTACTGTCCAGACTTCATGGTCGGCAAGGTGTCTCCGCAGCAAGTATGGTTCTTCTTTGTGTTAATAGTAGAGATCGATTATTGCTGCCGATATTTGGAAATTTGACGTATATAGGTATTGGCCTTTTTTTAAACCCGACCGTCTGATAGGAAAAATCCATTTATAACTGGGTTATATATTTGTTATTCCCATGATTATTTTGTCCATTAGGCGGACCTGTTTTTATTTTGGTGGTCATTGGGGCTTAACGATATTGGGGGGGGGGGGGGGGGGGGAACTTACATTGCGACTTAGTGGGGGTTTGCAATATATTGCGATATGTATTGCAATATTAAAACTTGAAGAATTTTCACCAGATGACTTGAATAGCTTTGTTTGGGAAGACTTTGGTTGACTCACCATGACCACATTGTATTCATATAATACAGTTTAGTCCAGGCTAAGGGGATTAATTTGTGAATTATGAAGATTGATGTACATCAAAGGGATCCAGGAGACCATGTCTCTGCCCACTTGCTGCTTTTGCGAAGCAAAACAAAAGTTAACGTGTTGAAAACCAAAACAAAACAAAACAAAAAAATCGCACGCTCTGCGATAGGGCACATATCGCGATGGCGATGTTCAAACGATATAATGTGCAACTTTAGAAGAGATGTTTCTGAGTCTAGGAAATTCAGGCACTTCTGGAGCTATTATTTTCTATTTGTGAGATTCAATAAATTTTAATCAAGTTCAGTGTTTGCAATATTCAATTTTTACACCAGTTTTTACACTTTTACTGCAAATTAATATTTGCTCCAAAAATCTGTTATCGGCCCCTCTAACTACTTATAATCTGTATCGGTCCTGAAAAACCTATAGACCCTACCCACCGATGTCACAAAATCACGTGATCGCTGTATTGTTCCGCCCCCTTGTCCGTCATTTTGTGTCTGTATTATCAATGGTCTCAATTGATCGAGCAATTTATAATGCATTTCATGGAAGACCCGGTGCTTTCGGATGCCGTAAACTCATTTGATGCGTTGCATAAAAGGCGTTATGTGGAAAAGCTTCAGTTTATCCATTCGCCAGATCCATATTTGATGCCTAAATCGATGTTTTTCGACCCGCCTTCTCCGCCGTATTTGCCTGACATCTTCTAGCTACCCTGATATGTACAACTATCTTGTCCACACAAAATCAGCCTATTCTCATGAAAGTTTGAAAAACTTTAAGAGCTTGGAGGCTTATAAATACTTCGTTGCTGGTTGGGTGAAACAGGTCCTCGTCCACGAAAATTCGGCAGGAATCTATCTTGTGCTTGGAAAGGTGAGTTACGAAATTTTCAATTCAAAATCTTTTGTTCTTGCTAACATCCACTGTCAAGTCTAATGTATTTCATGTCATTTGTCAATGGAGCTAGGGCTTTTAGTGTTTATATGGTTTAGCGATAGCACTCTCACTACATACATACGCGTATGTTGTCGGCGATTAGCCTAGCAATGATCTTAATTGTGGTTGTCAGCCCAAAACCCTCTAAATATATATTAAATGCATCTTACCAGATATAAAATGACTACTACATAATCTGTGGTAATCGTTTGGAGCCCAGTTTTCTCGTCGAATTGCAGCAGCACATCTCGCTCTCTCCTCTCCGGGTCTCTCGGAATCCGGTAGAACTTCAAGTCTCTCCGTCTATCTTCTCTGTTATTGCAACCGACCGCAACACACGCCTTCACCATTTTGATTATTAATGTTAAGGAGCAGAAAAACACGCCGTAAATAGGAGGAATGTACGTAGCCGTAACAGGTAAACACGATGTGTTGACGGACAATTGGGCGGCACCAGTCAGGAGGGCGAAGTTGTGACGTCACGTGGGTAGGGTCTATATCGGTCGATCTCTAGTTCATAGTAATAATATGGTTTGTGGATCCATTTTTTGGGATTCTGTATTCACAGTTCTTAACTTGTAAATGTCAAGTCATAATTAGAGTAAAGTGAAGGCTTGCTTACTTTTTATGTTGTCTTCAACATGTAGCTGCACTCATTTGTGGAGGACCATTTCACTACCAGCAGGATGGCGGTTGTTGGCCTGGGTAAGTTTTTGTTTTTATTGATACGTTTGAGTTTTTTTTCCCTTGACGTTTCTTATCCTGCTTCCAATCTGGTTGCTTTCAGGTGTAAAACACTCTGACCTGAAGGAGCTGGGTGAGAGGTTCCTCAGCGTGCGCGGTGGGGCTGGAGCTCCGCAAATAAAAGTGTCTTACCGTGGGGGTAAGCTAAGTGCTACTTAACTCATGGGCAAAATGGATTTGGACATGTGATACTGTCATTGGCAATGAAACAGGATCACTCACTTGTTTCATTCCTTGTAGGTGAGCTCCGTGTTCAGAACAAAAACGACCTGGTTCATGCGATGGTCGTCAGCGAAGGCGCCGTGGCAGGCAGCGCGGAGGCCAACTCTTATGTCGTGCTGCAAAGGATCCTGGGAGCCGGGCCACATGTTAAGCGGGGCTCCAATATCACCAGCAAACTCGGCCAAGGTGTTGCCAAGGCGACCACGCAGGTTTTTGATGTAAGAAAACCCTTCACTTGTTTAGTTGACGGCGCAATGATCAGTCAATATACCGTATTGGCCCAAATATAAGACGATGTTTTTTTGCATTGAAATAAGACAAAAAAATTAGGAGTCGTCTTATATTCGGGGTGTAGACATTATACCCATTCACGACGCTAGATAGCGCCAGATATCATTGAAGTGAATGCTGAACTTGAGGAGTAATGTTCTGTCATGACAGATTTCAGCTACTCTCAAGTTTAACCAGTTTGCATTATTTCATTGCAATGTTTTTCCTTATTCAGATTTGTTTCAAGATTACACTTAGTTAGACCTCACTTTGATGCTTAATGCAGTTATTGCAATTTTGTTGTTTTATCACAAAAGATTGGTTTATTTACATTTCTAAAACCAGAAGCCATTCATTTATGAATGTGATTGCACTTTAGTTTACATATTTAAACGTTCAGATATTAAGATTGGAATGAGGCAAAATAAAATGCTTTTTCTCTCAAATATATTGTTATAATCATTTGTTTCAGATGTACCGGTACTCTAATTGGTGTTCAAAAAGTCTTTTTTTTTTAAACTTTGGTCTTTAAAAAGAGTCTTATAATCAGGGCCGTCTTATTTTCGGGCCAATACGATTATGCCATCTTTGATTTTCTTTCAGGTTTCAGCTTTTAATGCGTTCTACGCCGACTCTGGTTTGTTTGGCGTTTACACCATCTCGCAAGCTAACACAGCTGGGGACGTGAGTATGCACACGCACACACACAATGTCTGGCAAATTTAAGCCTGCAGATCACCAAACAGCCTTTTTGTCACAACCTTACGCAGGTGATCCGAGCATCCATCGCTCAAGTGGGCGCCATAGCCCAGGGCGCCGTGACTGCAGATGACATCGCCAGAGCAAAGTGAGTTTGGTGCAAGATTTTGTGGCTAGGAGCTTCTGTACATGTTGCAACGACTATAAAAATGCACGATTTGGACTATATTATGTTTTCAACATATGGATAAGGTCAATTTTCAGATTATGGTTCGGTGTAGTTGGGATCATCCTGCCACTCAAGAAATGTTTTAGACTATATTAATCCATACCAGCATTCCCCCAAATTTTTAAACAGGAATATGATCATTCTACAGTTTTGAACTTAAAACCAAACATTCATGGTAAATAATTGAATTGCATGTGCGTACTAAAAATACAGTTAGCCACTTGGGGGCAGTATTACACATAAAAACATACTACACAGATTTAACGATGGAGACGTGTCAACTAAGCTGCAATATTTATAAATATTTTTTAAAGTATATAGGATTTGAATATCGTCATGACGTACTTAACCACGCGTCAAATATTTTCTTCATACCCAAGAAAAAAATTGGCCGTGCTCGTTATGGCTTTCATACGTCAACATAGTACTGTATTAGTTTTCTCTTAACAAGATACTAATAAATGAGTGGCTTTCTTTTTATTTTCTTATATTTATCTTTGTTGTTTTTTTAAACTGTTTTGCACAGCTAAAAAATGGGCTACGCTTACAAAATAAAGAGAATTGTATATTTCTTCAATATAAATGGAAAAAATACAATAAAAACATAAAAAAATAAGGGAATACTGTATTTTCAATTAAGAAAAAAAGATTGGTACAATTTCTAGGTGAACAATGTGTCGAAATGATTATTTGACTGTCAAAATATCAGTGAATCAATTTGCTAATCGATGAGTTGTTCTGTAGTAGTTCCAGGTGGGCCACATAACTCATTTGTAGGGGGATTGCCCCCAATGACAGTGACAATGTAAAGACATTAAATGGCAAGATGTAATTTCTGTGCAGGACTCAAGCCAAAGCGGATTATCTGATGTCGATTGAAAGCTCAAGCGGCCTGATGGCGGAGATGGGTGCACAGGCTCTGGCGGCCGGAGCGTATCAGGCACCCGAGACGATTCTCCAGGCCATCGAAGCCGTCACCCAGGACGATGTGGTCAAAGTGAGTCACTTTTAAATCAAAAGAAGAAAGGAAGGTGTGGATCAATGGTATATATTAATATGAATGTTTCAATCCACTTCAAATGTCCTTTTCCAGGCTGCAAGAAAATTTGTGGACGGCAAGAAAACCATGGCAGCTAGCGGACATCTGATCAGTACTCCTTTTGTGGACGAGTTATGAAAAGCATTCATTTTTACAAAATTAAACGGCCCTACCCGTCCAATCTATTTCAACTGGAAGTTAAAATGGATTGGACATTTATCGCTGTCAATGGCAACGATTAAGTAAAGCAACAAGGACTTGATGGTCACAGCTTCCTGCGGCGATATCACCAGTCATATACAGTCTTGAGGGAGGGCTGCCCACTTGATCGCAATGTTGCTTCAATGTTCGTTTTTGTGAAAAGCTCTGTAAATTAAATATTATGACACTTAACCAAGCAGTGTTTTATCTTTTGACTCAATGTGACTCATTCATCAACCACTGTGGGGAGCCAAATGCCTTTGACTTCCATTGAGAGTTGAATCGTGGTAAGATATTTTTTTCCCCCAGAGAGGGGCAAATTCATTGGAGTGCATAATTAAATGCAGTTTTGGTTGACAATGATTCTGTGTGACAGAAAATTTTCCAATGTGCACCAGCATACATTATAAAATAATGAGCTAAAGGTATACTGCTTACACTATTGTTAGTATTATTATTTATATATTTTTGAAATTTAGGGAGTTTGACTTTTGGTGGTTGAAGGCTTAAATGAGGTAAAAGTGTGTATAATAATGTGAATTTTGGTGGTTGAAGGCTTAAATGAGGTAAAAGTGTGTATAATAATGTAAATTTAAAACGTCATTTTATTACATTTATAACGCAATCCTAAATTGCTGTTTAAAACATTTCGATAGAAAAACTGGTTACATTAGAAAGTGCATATTTATAATCTAATCAAAAGAATGTTTATTTCTGAACTAGCATATTTTACAAATATTTTTCTATAATTTACAACGATTAAGATTCTTGAATAATTGTTCAGCGAACAAAAACAATGCTCGCTAACAAATTTGTTTTAAATAATTCCATAAATAGAACAAGACTGAAATCTTGTGTGCACCCCCACATATTGACTTTTGAGCGCTTTGGAAAATGGGGAAAAAAAATACAACTCTCTTAAATTCCAGAGACGGGGCAGCTCAGGACAAGCCCCCAGTCTCATTTGGTGGCGGAGGGGGTATCGCGAGAGTCGTGAAGCCCCCCTGTCGGGCGAGAACACCGCGGGGCAGTGTGTGGAGTGGACCAAGTGGGTGTTCATGTTCGGCCTGATGTCATGAGGCGGAACGGGAGGCACGGCTAGCGGCGGGTGGTTCGCGCAATAACAACTGCGGTGCCATTTTGCTGCTCACCTTCGGACCTTTAACGGCGCATCGTGGACTGAAATACGGCCGTGTCCCCGTTGTCTTCCCTCCTCCACCACCACCACCGGTCCGCGGAAGAAGAACAAGGAGCGGGGAGGAAGGAGTGAGGCTGCTCGGCTAACAAACTGAGGAAGAACCGGGGGGGACGCCACGGTGATGAGCGCTCGTTTTACACAGTGATTTCAGCTTTTTTTTTTTAAAAAAAACAACTAAGTCAAAACCCACTGAAACTATTGCTTCGCGTCTTCCGATTGAAATGCTCGCCCAGTCGGGGTTTCGGCTGTCGAGAAGCCGACGGGCCGCAGCGCAGCTCACGGAGCCCGAGTCTGGGAAGTAGCTAGCCGCCTGCTAGTCGCAGCTGCGCCCGATGCTTCCGAACGCATCCGCGGGATGACGCGAGCGCTTCATCCGCCAGCTATTGTTTGAAGAGCAGGGCGTTTGAGATGTGATGCTTTGGCGTTAAGGAAGGGAGATAAAACATTGTTGCAAAAATGCACAGTGGAAACACAACAGCGGGGCTCCCGCTGAGGAGGTAGAGGGGGGCGAGGTTAGACTGACAACAGCCGGCCCAGCGTCTCTCTTCCCGGGGTCAGATTTTGGACATCGACCGCTACCTTTCTCCCCTGCTTAATCCCTGCCTCCCTCCCCGCCACCATCACCCTCGTCATTGACAGGCTCGTTTGATGAAGGAGAAAACATGGACAAGCTGACCATCATTTCAGGGTGCCTGTTTCTGGCGGCGGATATCTTTGCGATTGCCAGCATTGCCAACCCGGACTGGATCAACACTGGCGAGTCAGCAGGTAAATGGAGCTGCAGTTCCTGCTTGTCTTGTAGCTGGATTTCCGCTCGCAGCAGGTGCATTTATCACCAGGGTTAAGAGTTTAGTCACTACACATAAATGTTTTTTTTTTCCCATTTATGTGCAATTTGATGCTTCTTAGAGTAGTTGCACTTGGAAAAAATAACTTCCACACTATCACCATTATTAGTTAACTTAATTGTTAACTTAATTGCACAACGATGAGCAAAAATGTTAAATATGGTATGACTACAAGCTGCTCTTCACTAATAGCCTGCCATTGATGGCGAGCCCCAAAAATACAGTGAAATGAAAAAGTACCAGAACCTTTTGGAATTTCTCACATTTCTGCATAAAATTACCATCAAATGTGATTTGATCTTTGTTAAAATCACACGGATGTAAAAACTGTCTGCTTTAAAACCAGCCAAACATTTATAGGTTTTTATATTTTAATGAGGATAGCATACAAACAATGACAGAAGGGGGAAAATAAGTGAACCCTCTATTAAAGAGCAATTGAAACCAATTTTGACCAAACAATTCAAGTCAGGTGTGTGCCCAGTCACTGATGAGTGGTTTAAAGCTGCCGTGCCCACTATAAAACACACACCTGGTAAGAATTGTCTTGATGAGAAGCATTGTCTGATGTGCATCATGGCTCAGTCAAAAGAGCTGTCTGAAGACCTGCGATTGTTGATTTGTATAAAGCTGGTAAAGGATACAAAACCATCTCTAAAAGTCTGGATGTTCATCAATCGACAGTCATGGAAGTTGTCTACAAATGGAGAGAGTTTGGCACTGTTGCTTCTCTCCCAAGGAGTGGCCGTTCACCAAAGATGACGCCAAGAGTTCAGCATAGAATACTCAGAGAGGTAAAAAAGAACTCTGGAGTGTCTGCTAAAGACTTACAGAAATCACTGACACAGTCCAATATCTCCGTGCACACATCAAATACATGTAAAACAATGGCCAAGAATGGTGTTCATGGGAGCACTTGGACACTCCACAGAACTTTCGGCAAAATATTTTGTTGACTGATGAAACCGAAGTTGAAATGTTTGGGAGTAACACACAACATCATGTGTGGAGGAAAAATGGAGCAGCTCACCAACATCTACACCTCATCCCCACCGTGAAGCATGGTGCAGGGAGCATCATGATTTGGGGTTGTTTTGCTACCTCAGGGCCTGGACAGCTTGTAATCATTAATGGAAGAATGAATTCAAAAGTTTATCAGGATGTTTTGCTGGAAAACCTGGAGCCATCTGTCAGACAGTTGAAGCTAAAAAGCGGATGGATGCTGCAACAAGACAATGATCCTCCTTCTGTCATTTTTTTGCGTTCTATCCTCATTAACATATGAAAACCTATACATTTTTGTGAGGTTTTAGTTAAAGAAGATGCTGTTTTTTCATCTGTGTGATTATGACAAAGATCAGCTAACATTTGATGGTGATTTTATGCAGAAATGTGAGAAATTCCAAAAGATTCAGATACTTTTAAATACCACTGTAGATTTGACACCCATCGTTATCATTGGCGGCCATGGAGTTAAAAATTAAGTGCAAATGTGTCCAGACTAAAAAAAGAAAAGGTCTCTGTCAACATGGCAACTATGTAAACTTGAAAATCTGCTTTTGTGTTTCCAGTTTATGATAGATCCAATTGTATTTATTTTAACAGTTAAATTGTAAATTTCCAACTATATGGGAACTAGAGGTGTGAATCACCAATTTTAAGACGATTTGGACAACAATATCCTTGGATATTTGCCACTATTATAGTGTCTACCACGATTCAATTTGATTGAAGGGCCTGTGACAGATTTAATATGTTATAGATATTAATATGATATTTAATATGATATGGATGTTACGTTAGTAACGTTGCCCCTAATGTAAATAAACAAAAACAAATACTACAAACCAATTTAGATTTTTGTCCTTGTCTAAAATACGACACTTGAGCAATACATCCAGATCATTGTATTGTTACACCCCTACAATATAACCATGTTGAACATATGGATATTTGCCAGTTGAGAATCCTGAATTGCCTTCTTGATAATGATTTTGTGCTGAAAATAATTGTTCAGGATCTGTAAAAGGTACAATTTCTGAGTCTGAATTTCAGGTCTGGTCACCTTCCTGATTTATGTAAGTCTCTAAATGGTCCAGGTGAGAAGAAATTCAGAATGGTTGATTGGCTGGCGACCTGTCCAGGGTGTGCCCAAATTTGTCTGAGATACTTTCCATCTCACACTTAGTCGGAATGCAATGGATTTCATGTTGACGTCCCTAAATGTATCGCTCAATGAATCTCTTATTTTGTGCATCCTTGCTGCTGCATTTGTTGTTTTGCCATGGAAAATGTATTCCAGCCAAAAGTTAATACGTTCAAGCGCCTGTCCTGGAAACATGTTGGTTCTGTTGATAGACAGCTGCGACTCTTTGTTCCCGCTGCAGGATGACAGCTTAGTAAGTGGGTCAGGGAGGGTTCATCGTCAACAAACACGCTTTCTGCAACGCATTAGTGCCATAGAATTAGCAATTTTGCACGTAATGAATTATGTGATGCGAGTTAATGATGATAGATAAAACCTGGCAGTCATGTTGTTTGCCTTTTTTGTCCCACAGCCAAACTTGACTACAAAGCAGTGTTATTACATTTGTGTCGTTCAACAGTGGGTGTTGAGTAGTGACCAACTTCTTCTGTGTGACGGATTGTCGCAGATGTCACTTCCCTATCGCTGTGCATAATGTGTTGCGCTTTGTGTTTTGGATGGTTGTGTAAAGATGAGTGCAGACAATTTTAACTCATTCACTTCCATTCATGGTGAAAGACGTTCCAATTTATCTGAATTGGGTTGGACTTTACAGCAATTTCACAGGGTGGATGAAAAAAATGTCTATTTTTGGTCGAGTGTTCATTGTCAAATTTCTCAATTTTTCCATCAAAAGTCAATGAAAAAGTAAAACGTCCTTGTGGATTTAATCTGTTCCAGGCTCACTGAACTGAACTGAAGCGAAGAAGTTGTAACGCACTGATGCACACAACCTGTTCTGTACTCATTTGCATACAGTAACACAATTTTAAGATCTGAAGTCTGGCACATGTTAGCATTTGACTTTTGTTTTTGTTTTTTATAATCATTTATATGAATTAATTGGTAAAATGAACTCATTCAGAGCAGTTTATTGGTCTATCAAGACTCACCGAATATTATGTTCCTTAATATTATCAGCAAGGAACTGACAAAAAGAAAGCCATCAGCCTTGAGAAAATAGTTCATGTCTAGATTTTTCTGTAACTTTAGGGTTTCAGCCACAACATAATTTACAGAATGCCAAGCAATGCAATACCGCCATCTACAGTACTGTGAAAAAGTATTTGAACCTTTTGGAATTTCTCACATTTCTGCATAAAATCGCCATCAAATATGATCTGATTTTTGTCAAAATCACACAGATGTAAAAGCAGTTTCTTCTTTAACTAAAAACCAAACATTTATAGGTTTTCATATTTTAATGAGGATAGCATGCAAACAATGACAGAAGGGGGGAAAAATAAGTATGTGAACCCCCTGCCTAAGGAGACTTAAAGAGCAATTGAATTTGAAACCAATTTGTACCAAAAAATTTAAGTCAGGTCTGTGCCCAATCACTTATGAGTGGTTAAAAGCTGTCGTGTCCACTATAAAACACACACCTGATAAGAATTGACTTGATGAGAAGCATTGTCCGATGTGCATCATAGCTCTGTCAAAAGAGCTGTCTGAAGGCCTGCAATCAGGGATTTTTGATTTGTATAAAGCTGGGAAAGGATACAAAACCATCTCTAAAAGTCTGGTTGTTCATCACTCGACAGTCAGAGGAGTTGTCTACAAATGGAGAGAGTTTGGCACTGTTGCATCTCTCCCAAAGAGTGGCCGTCCACTAAAGATGACGCCAAGAGTTCAGCACAGAATACTCAGAGAGGTAAAAAAGAAAGCTAGAGTGTCTGCTAAAGACCTACAGAAATCACTGGCACAGTCCAATATCTCTGTGCACACTGCACACATCAACTATATGTAAAACTATGGCCAAGAATGGTGTTCATGGGAGCACTTGGACACTCCACAGAAGTTTTGGAAAAATGTTTTGTGGACTGATGAAACCAAAGTTGAATTGTTTGTGAGTAACACACAACATCATGTGTGGAGGAAAAATGGAACACCTCACCAAAATCAACACCTCATCCCCACCATGAAGCATGGTGGTGGGAGCATCATGATTTGGGGCTGTTTTCCTGCCTCACTGGGCCTGGCAACTTGCAATCATTAATGGAGGAATGAATTCAAAAGTTTATCAGGATGTTTTGCTGGAAAACCTAAGGCCTTTTGTCAGACAGTTTGAGCTAAAAAGAGGATGGATGGTGCAACAAGACAATGATCCAAAACACAGCGGTAAATCAACTTCAGAATGGTTTCAGAAGAGCAAAATACACATTCTGGAGTGGCCAAGTCAAAGTCCAGACTTGAACCCCATTTAGATGCTGTGGCATTACCTAAAGACAGTGATTCATTCCAGACATCCCAGGAATCTGACTGAACTACAGCAGTTTTGTAGAGAACAATGGGCCAAGATGAGTCCTGATCGATGTGCCAGACTGATCTGCAGCTACAGGAAGTGTCGGGTTGAAGTTATTCCTCCTAAAGGGGTGGCCACAAAATATTAAATGTGATGGTTCACTTACTTATTTTACCCCCTTTTGTCATTGTTTGCATACTATCCTCATTAAAATATGAACATCTATAATTTTTTGGGTGGTTTTAGTTAAAGCAGACACTGTCTTTTTATATGTGTGATTTTGACAAAGATCAGATCACATTTGATGGTGATTTTATGCAGAAATGTGAGAAATTCCAAAAGGTTCAGGTACTTTTTTCATACCACTGTACAAGAATCTGTCAGTCATTACATCATTAACTGCAGTGGCAGTGAACACTCTGACTCCACTTGACCAGAGCCAGGAGAGTTGCGACACTGTCATACTGATCCATTTTATCGTTTTATTTCCGGGTACTCTCAGGTAATGGAGCTTTGAAAAGTTCCAAACATCGCTTTGATTAGGGCGGACCCCAATGAGGTAATCAAACAAGTACTTAGACACGTGATTCTATAAAGTTTTACCAAAAATGTCGCTGTCAGTTCAATCGAAAACTGTTACAGCGGTGCTTGTGCTTGGAACTATTCAGGCCTACGTAGGCTAAGCACCCGCAGTGAGATCAGAGAGTTTCGCAACTCTCTTTCTAGATGGCTCTGCACTTGACTAAACGTCCACAGCAACCAAAGAGTTAAGAATCACTGGATGTTTTCCATACAAGAAGGCGGATTCCCCATTTGCAGTATATTTCAAAGAAGCGAAAGAAAAATTTGATCTAAACCAGATGTTATCTTGTACCACTTTGAGAGATGTTTCTCAGGTAGTACCTGGCAAGTTATATGCCCAAAAGCATCACGCCTAGTAGTTGGAGCCAAATGATTCCATAATTTATTGTAAGAATGGGATTTCAAATCCGACAAAATGCTCACGGTGCAAAATATGTGAAGCTCAAAAATATCTGTGATCCTACAAACGTCATACCGAGAATCAACATGCAACGTAGCAGAAACACCTGAGATCATGAGACTGTGTGACCACCAACACGAGTAGAATCTTGACATTTTCCCCACATCAGCGTGATATCCTAAGGCATGACCCTTGTAGCTGATTTCCTGTGCTGAGCCATTGTTGCTGCAGTCCGCAGACAGAAAGTGTGATTCTTGGCAGCTCTGCTTAACGACTGCCCTCCATACTCACCACTTAAAGGGGATGTCACTCTCCAGAGCTCAATAACCTCTGAATCATTCTGCACGCTCGCTCGTATTTACGCCCGTCTGAAAACTGCTAACTCGTATCCAAGAATAGGCAGACTTTTCCTTTTCAAGTTTCTTTCCTAGACCAGTGACAGATTATAACATAGCGCGTACTACTATGCTTTTTTTATTTTTTTTTATTTAAATGATTCATAGTTTCATTTCATCTTATTGAACCAAATATAGCCTCACTAACAACTTGCTGCTGCTTCATGATGCAATCAATCAACAATGACTTCCACACAATCTAAACCTTAATACTGCTGGCTTTACCTCCGCAAGGAATTCATATAAAAGCACTATATAATAACAGTGGTGCTGAAATTGCTAAGTAAAAACTGAGAATGCAATTAATATGGAAGACAAATGCAGACAAATGTGGAATAATGTGGAATATTAAATGACGTCAAAAAATGTTGATATGCTTAATTTTACTAGGAATATTGCTATTAGCAAGTGTACTTTTCCAAAAGTTACACCGAAGGTCTGATTAACATCAGTATGAAACTCGTCATGCCATGGGGGGTAGATTCAAACTCCCTAATGTGAAAACAAACCATTGAAAATGTACAGTAATGTATAGAGCAATGTTTGGCTGGAACACTTTTCCAAGTGAAATAATTTCTGCAAATAGTAAAAAACAAGTTCCTTCTAAGGAGGCATTTTATTAGTAATGAATTCTGAATTTGAAATAACTAACCACCATGAGCCTGAGAATTTCTATGAACGTCAGGAAAACAAAGACTGGGTCCTTTCTGCACATGTACATGTATACATATACATGCATGTAGTATATAGGTATGTATAGAGATATATGTAATGTGTATGTCTATGTACTATATGTGCATTTATATGTAGATGTGTGTGTGGATAGGGAGGGAGGGCAGATTGTGGGTTTTATATATATATATATTTTTTTCTGTATGCATTTTTGTTGGTGATGTGAGCACTGGTGTAAATATTTTGCAAGGAGCAGGCTGAATTGACTCCAGGAAGAGTAGCTGTTCTTGTTACAACTAATGGAGATCAAAATAAATACAAATACAAATATGCAATAATGTAGAATAGGTCTGTCCCAAACGATTATTTTTGTCCCAATAAGTCTTCAGATATTTTTAACGATTAGTCGACTAGTCTAATCATTTTTTATGAACTTTTTTTTTTTAAATTCTAATTTTGCAACTAATTTTTTATTGTTTTGTTGTTCATTAATTCACACAAACATTTTGAAACACTTAAATTCTTTATTGAAGTACAAATAAACTCATACTGGTAAATAACAATAATAAATCACAAATAAACAATGAGGTCAAATTCTGATGGCATTAAATAGTGGAATGTAAACAGATTCAGAACACAGTGACTTCACTTTTCGAACAGAATTCAAAACAATTCCTACTTTCTCTCTTGTGGTATGTCTATCTCGTTCTCAGCATTAGAGTGAG
This sequence comes from Corythoichthys intestinalis, assembly GCF_030265065.1. Classification (NCBI taxonomy): domain Eukaryota; kingdom Metazoa; phylum Chordata; class Actinopteri; order Syngnathiformes; family Syngnathidae; genus Corythoichthys; species Corythoichthys intestinalis. Next base: position 26,410,874 of record NC_080410.1, on the reverse strand, counting down.
CACCAGCAGAGAAGATAAATATTTGTCACGTAAAAAAATATTAGGGCCAAATAAATAAATAATTAAAAAAAAAAAGAACGAGATTAAAGTCGTAATATTGCTACAAGAAACAAAGGTCGCATTATTACGTAGAGGTAATGTAACTGTAAGCCGCTACGCACTTTAAATGCATGTACCTTCGCTGGAGCTACGACGAAGCATTAGTATAAATTCTTCTATTGATTATACGTAATTTGATGTAGATGAAGCAAAATAATAAGGGTTTCTTTATTTGTAAAACTAATTCTTTAAAACAAGATGCTTTCAGTATTGTTGATTTTAATGAAGGCGGCAGCATGCTACGTAAAGTACATAGCTGCTTATTCAACTACTTTAGCCCGTCATTAGCCCCTAATACGCTGTCGTATGACCCACATAAAGGTAACTTCAATACAAAATGTCGTCAAATGGATTTATGATCCGCCAGCTTGTTGTCTCCTGTCGTCTTCCAAAATTATACCTGGGTGACGGTGCTTTAGGTGTGGTATGCAAGCTTGGCACATGACAGTGTATCCTTCTTTGTTTCGTTGACATAAGTCCATGATTTCGTCACTCTGGTGTGCTTGAATCCCGAGCGTTCGCATTCTTAACTTTCCACGCATATATTTTTTTTAACCCCCTTGTTAACAGTCGACAGGATGTTGTGCTCATCAACACATTTACAGTACGATATGGATGACATCGACTATGTTGACTAGTCGGGACAGCTCTACTGTAGAATGATATGGATTTGAAATTATGTTGAGTGAATGACGTATGATGTGTAGTTCTGCAACTATTAATCGATTAACTCGAGTATTCGATTAGAAAAAAAAGATTCGAATTAAATTTTGCTGCTTTGAGTATTCAGTTAATTAAAGTGGCGTTGTAATGGTTTATTTTGAAAGTGTTTGCATTAAGTAGTATTGATTTGGGTGGTTACACTGCCCTCTAGTCTGCCTCATTTCACATGGCTGAATCCAGCTGCGCCATGTTAAGATCAACATAAGCTGAAGTTTTTGTTTGAGCTCATGTTTTTTTTAATGCATTTATACTTTAGTTTATAGGTACGTTTCTTCATTTTTGTGGGAATAGGGTGTCTGAACCATTTGTTAAGAGTATTGTTAAAAAAAAAAAAAAGAAAGAAAGAAAAAAAAAAAGCATTTTATAGCATTTAAAGAGCATACGACAGGAGAAAAAATGTATTAAATAGCATTATTATGTGAATTTGAATCATATTTTGAGACGATTCGACTATATACAACAATTTAGTAAAGCGCAGATGACGTGAAATTTGTCTTTTAATCTGCCGCTTAGCCACGCCTACCATTATAGGGCTCTAGCGTCCCCAACAGGTGGATGACATCAGCGGGAGACTGGGCTCATCGGTTTTACTATTCAGCCCATTGAGGGGGAATTATTCAGAACGAGGAACACGCGACAAAGAGAGCCGCAAAATGTCATTGTTTCAGTCTCTCTACTCCAAAATTTTTTACAGGATATTATTTTTATCCAGGTATTTTTCCCCAATAGCTAAATAAATGGCTTGAGAAGGACCAGTCAGCCCGTGAAGGGGGAACTATTCACAACGAGGAAAACGCGACGAAGAGAGTTGCAAAATTTCATTGTTTCTGTCTCTTTACTTCAATATTTTTACAGGATATTCTTCTTATCCAAGTATTTTCCCTTATTGCTAAATAAATGGCATGGTCATGACAAATAACAGTCTTGTGCTAAATGGAATATGAAATAATAAAAATGCACTTATTCAGGACGACATGGCAAAGTTACTCCATAATGGTCAAAACTGTCGACTTCACCTTTACTTTCGCACCTCCCAACCGGTATTTTATGACACCTGAATCGGACATATGTCATTTCCCTTCCCCGGCTTCGGAGAATGTAAACAAACCAAGAGGCGTGACAGCTAGCCGACACGCTAACCCGAACCGAGTGATGTTTCAAAGTCTTCGAAGCGCAAAATCACACATATCTAGCCCGGATTATTTGACACGACGACTGGGTTGTTGATTGTCTTTGCGGATCGGCAAACCGCCCGGCGGAGAACAATTTACAGCTCATTCCCCGGAGGAGGGTGGCTGCAGTTGTTGTCCTGCTAACGTGCAGCTAATTTGCATGAGGAGAGCTTTTTACCTGCTTATCAATGATCAAACGTAAGTAGTCCTTTATTTAAAGAAAGTTTGTAGTGTTTACTTTGTAATCGCTGTATTTGTATTTGACATAATACAAAACAAGATGTGTGCTCACTTCCTCGTAAGTCCAATGGTCCCACAGAGTGGGGCTTGTTTTGGCCAATATCCACGGTGAATGGGAACCTTTTGAAACTCCAAAAAGGTGCACATGCCTCTCCCTCATAGAGCAAGATGTTTCTGCAGCCGTTTGGCTGGCGTGATGCGAAAAATAAACGTAATAATCCGCAAAATCACCTGAATCCTTAGTCCTCATACACAACAGTGCGGCCGTATAGTGAAGAGGATGCCTTCATCCGTACACGTCACAGCGCCCTCCTCCTCAATGCAAGACCGAAGCCGGAAGTCACTCATTTTCATGGCGCGGGATTCAAAAAACTAAATAAATATAGTGATCGCTTCCACACACATCCAAGCGGTCCATATCATTCAGGAGCATAAAATACCACGTGTATTATTAAATAAACATGCTTTTTCATGTCACATGCACTTTAAGCTAGCAGACTTTTGCTATGTAAGTTAGCCAATTGTTCTTTTATTGTAAATAGATCCTTATTTTATTTTTTTTACCATTTGAGGCTCAGCTCAGGTATTTTAATTTTTCATGTTCCTTATCCGATTACTCGATTATTCAAACTAACTAGTTCATCGATTAATCGACAACTAAAATAATCGATAGCCGCAGCCCTAATGATGTGATATATTGTAGAATAAAGTGAACAAATTTTAAATGAAGTGGCATGGTCACCTTGAATTGGCAGGGGATCGAACTGGCAACCTTTTCGATGAACGATGACTATTGTTCCGAATGAGCCTTTCCCCCTATGTGAATGTGATGAAAAAGAATTAGAATGATTTGAATTTGTGAATTTGAATTTCCTGTTGAAATGATCGGACACTTTGTTTGATTGGAAAAATGTAATACCATTATTGAACGATGTTATATGATGTGGGGGGGAAATGTTGAATGACTTTTAATACTGTAGAATTGCAGTATGTCGAATAATGTCTGATTTGAACTGGTGTTGAATGAATTGTCTGGAATAATGTTGGCTGTTGTGAAATAGTTTTACTGTAAATAGTGTTGATTAAAGTGGCCTGATCACCTCTGGTTTGCGAGAGGTTAAATATAGCATTGATATGAAGGATTTTCTTTTCTTTTAGAAGATGTAGATTGTGAGGAAATATAATTTTTTGGAATAAGAAAAATACAACCCTGAATCACGTGAATTTGAGGAACATGAATTTGGAACAATGAGAATCACATGAGGCTTGTGGCAGTAGTATTGTGCTGAGAAACAGGGATAGAATAATAATAAAGACTTTGAAGGGCATACTATATGTATACATGCATTCAGCATTTACACAATTAAAGTGTGTTACTCTCAATGGACAAACTACCTGATGTTACTGCGGTTTTCTATTCCGACTCAAACTTCATCTTGCAAGCAATGCTAGTCATATCACGAACACCAAGTGCCAAATTGAAGCATAGCATATATTAACGGCCATTATGGCTTTACCAAATCCATTTGTGTGTGTGCTTCAAGACACATTTTAAGAGTAACGATGGACAAAAAAGTGCTTCATCTGTACTTCATTTTTAGTGGGCACTGTTAAATTCCCACACGAGTAGCAAGGAAACAGCTGCTGGCTGCTGTTCTTTTTGCCCACCCCGCATTTCTGAAAACACATTTGACTCATCCTTTCAGAGTTTACAAACAGCAGTGCCCTCAATGCCCTGCTAATGACGGCATCGCCATGCCGGGGATGAGCAGTTACTGCAGTCATTTCCTCTCATTTGGACCGACGCATGGCGATAGGCCTGTTGTTATCCGAGCCAGTTAATTTCAGGGCAGCGGGGAACAAGGGAGGCGCGAGAGTTAGCGGCCCTTATCTTTGAATATTGTCTGTAAACGATAGACGGGGAAGTAATGTCTGCTATCTAATTTTGTCAATTTTGGATAGTAATGAGCTTGAGTTCTGTCCATGGCATGCAACACTGAGTGAAAATGGTCTTAATATCAGCGTCTGAAGGTCTTACTAACCTTTTCTAATTTCCTGTGTTTATTTTACTCATTTGCTAGCACTGATGGCGATAGACGTCCAATCCATTTGAACTGGAAGGGCCAACAGTGGTATCACATTTGATCCACAAACTACACAATCTCTTTTGGATTTCGTGTGTGAAATTAAACGCTCAGGATCACAAGTTTTAGAATAAATAAAAAAAGAGAATAAACGAATTACGAGGGTTTATTCTGACATCACAACATCTGACTCAAACTTACTCCTTACAATACAATTTTCTACATTTTAACCATGGTATCATAATACAGTCATACTACGATATGTTGCTCATTCCAAGACAATTTATGTATGATATGTTTGTGACATGATAAAGGTCAATGTGAAACAGAATACTTTTTTGGGGGGTGTGGGGGGCTGACATCATTTGTTTACATTATTTTTAAATTTTTAATGCATCCCTCAAAACATTAGTGACTTTAAGTGTGCAAACTAAATTTCCAGAAAAGTAAATGACTATAAATAATACTGCCGAGTCTAACGTGGTAAGCACTACGCAGCCAATGGCTAGCATGGCAATGCAAACAAAACAACTATTGAATTAAACTCACCAAGTCCCTCAAGTTAACAGTCATGTTGACATTGGAAAATGACTCATCTGTGGCAGTGGTGCCTTCAAATTTACAGAATGTAAGATGTTGAGGTAAAATAACACTTTCCAAATAACGTTGCCTACTTGTAGCTGCTGTCAATGTACGGAGCACGGCGAACACAATGGAGCGTGTTGTGTTCAGGTGCAGACGAGAGCGAGGGGCTCCCTGAGCCCAAGCCGAAAATAGCTCATTTTTGGCGGGCACGTGGAGAGGACCGAGGGGGCTGGAAGTCTGGACACAATCGAGAACCGTACACTAGAGCAGTAGGCTGCTCGGGGCCAAGCCGAGGAAAGCGATCTGTAGGCGGGCATGCGAAGAGGACCAACGGGGGTGGAAGTCTACCCAATCGAGAACCGCAGACGAGAGCGGGGGGCTGCTGGGGCCAAGTCGAGGAAAGCGCTCCGTAGGCGGGCGACCATGGTGTGCGACAAGCCGCCGGTCGTTGGCCGCGTGGCCTTCTCTGTGGACAGGGAGTATTGTCACCCACAAAATGCAAGTAACCTCCTTATTAAAACGTGTGCCATGCTCCCAGGATTTGACATAATAAAAACACGAAGCTTACTCACTTCCTCGTCCGTCCAATGATTCCTCGGTTGTCAGACATGTTTTGCCCATCGCGGTGAACAAGGCCTGACACCACTCTCCCTGGTGTAGCAACAAAAGCCTGCAGCACATTGGGCTGGCGTGACGTAAAAAAATAAATGAATTAATGGCTGTATTGTGAGATGGTTACTCGGCTGACGTCACATTCGCCTTCTTTCTCAACCTGAGCCGGGATCCACTCATTTTCATGGCGCGGGATTCAAAAAATCGAATATATCGTTCGCTTCCACACACATCCAAGCAGTCCATTTCCTTCAGGAGCATAAAATACTCTTAAATACTATTAAATAAACATGCCTTTTTGTGTCACAGGCACTTTAAACAAAGGACTGTCCTGCATGAATCAGAATATATGATGTTCTACCTTAAATATTTACTTTCACTTTCTTCAACATAAATATCACTACTTGTTTTAAGAGCTGAGTGAGTAGTATAACAGAGTAACAACAGTGTTTGTGTGATCATAAATTTTGAAGGAAATTCTTACAATGTTTTGTCTCTGGAGAAGGGAATGCAAGGCTGAGTTGGAATGAATAATCGATTGCCTATCAAGAATTCAGTAGATTAGATGAAAGTGATTGTTGAGTCATGGCATCTCAAAAGAAAATCTTAAATCAACTGAGGAAGAAATGAAGTCCATTGGTTGGTTTTAGTGTATCAATAAAATGTCCTAAAAAAGAAATAGGACTGAGCAATCATGAGAACGTGATCTTTGATCCCGAATAAAAAAAATTAGGGGAAAAAAATTACTATGAACGTGGAGCTTAGTGCTCATCTGACTCAGACTTTCTTCTGTAAATGATCTATCGTTAAAAGAAAATGTGATGCAAATGTGCCTCACAACAGCCAGTCAACCTTTTATGTTGTTTAAAATTTTCGTCGTCATTTACCTAAAAATGGAACTATGCTCTAGTTTCTAAGGTTTTTAGTAAACATTCTTTATCAGTTCAAATACAATATTTAAAAGAAATTGTTAAAATAATTGACACCATGTAATAATAATTTTTTTTCTTGCCAGATGGCCCAGCCCTACAAAATGGCTTAAAAGTCTATTTTTCCCTGACAAAGTTGTAACCACTACAGCCTGCTTGTTTGCCTTGGCATCGTCCGTGTACCGTGTCACGCATTTGCCCTCCGGTTAGCAGACATTCCATTGAGTGCCAATGAAACAGCAGGATCCCTAAAGATTCTGGGGAAGTGGTTGTAAAGCGGTGCCATTAAGTCCGTTATTTTCCTGTTCTTCTCACAATTTGGCCTCTATCACCTCCTGTTCTTCAACATAGCTGAGGTTACTTTGTAATAGAAAGGTGACTTTGGAAATAGCCTGTGAGTCATTTGGTTGCCATTTTTTGTCTTTATCTGTGACCTCCATTTTCTTCCCCTGTGGAGTTATTTCATAAGTGCTCTTCTGAGTGACAAGGGAATTACCATGGCAATGAGACAATATAGGGCAAAACTACCATTTACTGCCGTATTTACCTAAAATTGATCATCACTATCAAACAGAGGTTGTGTTTTGTTCCTGCAGTATAAGCGGAGCTATCACTGAGTTTTATACAAGGGAGAGGATTTCCTCTCCAGCAGCGAAACCCACCACACCCCTGGGTCGACAATGGCTCATTCCAAAATGGGCGTCCTCTTTTTAAAAAATTTTTTTTAACTTGATTGACTCTGCCGGATAGTGTCCAATGCAAGACACTTAGTTTTCTGGAAACGGCGCAGCACCCCATTATTTGTCTATGTTTGGTAATTACGTGTGACGGCTAACCCGCTGATTGAAAGCACTAGCAGGCATCAAGTGCACTGCACTAATCTGCTTTTGCTTAGTCAGGTAGAAATTCCCCTTGAGGCGCAGCCTAATTGAATTCCGCCATCTAGAGTGGCTGCAGCAGTGCCAGTGAGGCATGTTGCTGCTCTGACTGCTGCTGACACTTTGCTGTGACGCCGCTGTTCCTCATTTCTCTACCCGAGGCCAAACATTTTTCCATGTCTGATCTGATATGGTGATATCCGTTACGTCTACGTCAAGTTGGTTTGTGCTTGGTGCTGTTAAATGGAAGATGACGGAATCTTTGCAATGTTTTGGTGTTTTATTGAAAAAGATTATAAATTATTACAATATTTATATTTATAATATTTATTTATGTCGTTATAATTATATGAAAACAGCGGTCTTTTCTCGTCTCCCACCATAGTCACCAAGTGCTTCCTTCATATTTGTCATATTTCGTGGTCTTAGCTTTCGGTAGACTTTATCTCATTAACTCTGTTTTCGCTTTTCTTTTCATACCTCTTACAATTGCTTTATGTTGTCTCAAAGCAACACTTGGCAGGTTTCAGTTTTGGTCGATTTTAGCGACGCCAGTGAACAAAAGTGGTAGTGTTCTGCCTTAAGGAAGACTGCGTTTCCCATGAGGACCAGCGCACACCTGCAAATTGTTGTAAAATCATCAAGCAACCAAAAATCAATCTCCCGGTCGCCTGCAGATGGATTAAAGAGCATTTCTGTTTCCAACGACTGTGCGAAGGTTGACAAGTAATAAGGTAATGACTCCAGTTGTGGCTAAGCAATAGCATATGATGTTTAGCAACCGTGTGGCCAAACACTCCACCCTAACTCGTCAGCGTTAATGAGTATGGTTGGGGGGGCGGTTTAATGCCAGCGAGTAAAAGCCGGGCCAATGTTTAATCTCTATATCCTGGTAGCCTTCTTTTTTTGTCCTTCTCACACAAAACTTTTTGTCTCTTTTGTTGCTCTGCCATCTTTACAGAATTCGCATGAAAGCGTCCGCATCAACGTCTGTCTTTATAAGGAATATAGAAAGGGGGAAGTGACATATGGTGTAAAGCAGTCAGGAAATTTGTAGTTTTTTTTTTTTTTTTGTTCCTGCCATCCTCCTCAAAGTTAATTAGTGTCAGTGAAAGCGATACATATCCCCTCAAGATATAAAAGAGGTGTCATCCATTTCATATCACCTGCTGTGTGCGTGCATAAAAAATTAATAAAAACATTACCCATAGAACTACTCCCTATTTGATAAGGACTGGTATAACGTCAAGTTGTCCAGGATATACGTGTTCACATGTCTCGCGCCATGCATATAGAGTGAATGTTCTTGGCTGTCAAACCGTTAATAATTTTCTCATATTTTGTATGCTGACTGTTCTCAGCGGGCGTGTGAACCTCAGTTTCCATTACAGTAGTTTTGTGTGTCATTCTGCTCTTTTGTTTGTTTAAGTATGTCAGCTAACATAAAGTGATAAGAAAACTGTTGCAGTTTAATTTATTTTTGGATTTACGGTACACTGGGTTCTGTCAAAGTAATATTAAAAAGTTATACAACCTTTCCAGCCTGCCGTAAATACAGGTATAAGAAGTATATGATACATTGCCATTTTATTTACATTTTCCCCAAGTGTCCTGCCTTCCATTAGAGATTGTACAGCCTGTCTTGCGCTGGTTTAATTAACGTGAGGCTTGTAGAGAAGGACATCACCTTAGCAGTCACCGAGAATTGAAGAAACCTTTCCATTCCTGCTTGGCCTGGTCCATGCTTTGTCTAGCTGTCAGTGGGGCAGCAACACTTTGGTCCTCTCTGGAAGGGTCGTATCATTATTTCTGACACAAATTCCCTCAAATTGTCACTGTGCGCCTATAGTGTGATACCGCCATAATTTAACTTGCCTTGGTTATTTTGCACTGGGGTGTATGCAGTCTAGGTGATTTAACAGTATTTCTATATTAAAAAAAAAAAAAAAAAAAAAAAACAAGCATCTGCGCTGATAACTCATTGGCTGCCATTGACGGCGATAGACGTCCAATCAGACCAGGGGATGCCTTCACTGATTGCATGAATTGTTATATATTACACTTGCTTTTTTACTTATACTTACCTACGTATTATAGATTTTTATTTCTATTACCTACTTTGTTGATCAACTATTCATGATTTCTTTGATATTCTAATGTTTACTGGTAACTGATATTTGTCCGTGAAGGCCTTTGGGATCTTTTTTTGATTGATTTGGGGCTAATGTTTATATCAACAATCTTAATGCTTGTCGGTTAATTTACTAAACTGTTAGCTGTGGTTTAGTCAATTAAACGTAGCAGCACTAATGGCGGACATAGTGGCTCTCCAAATGCATCCATAACTATACAGTATAAGGCCCAAGATTAGGGCTGGGCGTTATTGCATTATTTACTTATCACACTAAATTGAGCAGATTTAACTCGATTTGAAAATCAGAATCAATGCATGAAATACAAATAAACCGTTTCTCGATTTTATTTACCATCTTTCAATTTAACATTTTTAACAATTGAACATTCAGTGTAAACATTAAGTGTATAAATATATCTTGTAAACAGTAAGCATTCGAGTATTCACAGTTAAAATGGCTTGTATGACTTGAACAATGTACATTATTGTAAATATTGCTAAGGCCACTGTGCAAAAGTTTCATTGTAACACAAATGACTTACAGCAAGAGGCGCTTGAAAAATGCACTTCAAACAGAGGACTGAGTATCAGACAACTTATTGTTAATGGTTGCTGTGACATTATCACTCAAATGTTTACTTCAGGATTTCAGATTTTTTTTTTTCCAGAGCATTTCATGAAATACATGCACGCACCCCCATGCCCTCTCCGCCCCACATTATGTTATACTGCGCTAACTCTTATGCCAATGAAACAATTAAGATTTTATGATGGCAGTTATGACACAGAATAAAGCAAGCAGATACTGAAAAATAACTGTGGCCATTAAACGGTCATCTTACAGTCATACACTGTTGGATTATACTTTATGTTGAATGCTGAGCTCATTGTAAATGGTAAATTGTACCATAATAAAATCAATCAAGCTATCAGAGAAGTCACACACACACACACACAGAGATAAAAAATAACGTAACATACTGATTGCTAGATTCAGTCCGTGCCCAAATCACTGCTCTCTCATCCACTCATTAGTGGGTTCAGCCACTTTGACAAGGTTAGAGCCGCTGTCCGTGGAGAAGGCGACTTCACGTCCCGCGCAGAGAGCATTTGTTTCTGGGCCTGAGCTATTATCTCACCCATGTTGTCATCCGAGAAGTAGGCTGGGTCCAGCAGCTCCCGTAGCAACTGCGCAGTTCCCACTTGTGGTCTTTGAAATAGACCGTCAAACTGATGTAGGACTCCATGGTTGGTCATCCTTCTCTAATCCAAAATACTTCCATACAACCGACGTTGAGTTCTTTCTTGGCACCAACACCACACTATGAGCGTCGACTAATGCTATACTCGAAATGCCTTTTCACTATTATTTGACTCCATCACACTGACTTGTAGTGTACCGGTTGATAGCAACGTGCCTCTGTTTGTTTGATTTTCTGATAGTCACGTGACTTTACACGTAAGCACACTGGCTGTACTTTCTTAAAGGGGAATGAGCATAGCTGAACAACACATAGTCAGAACAGGCTGAAAAGACTTAAATTTTTTTCATTTCATTGAAAAAATGTATTGACATAGTAAAAATTACATCGGTCATTGTGAACCATCTCGGGGACGTTAAATTGTCGGTAAACCGACCAGCTCTAGTCGAGCCAAAGATGAGTTTGACATCCGCGATTTAGGGCTACAATTAAATTTGACTTGTCTGGACATTGATTTTTAAATTAACTGACAACTATTTTGATAATCGATTTTGATAACTGACCTTGAAATTGTCCAAATCTTCTTCTATGAGCCTCATAAACCTCTGTTATTTCTGGACTCCTCAGTAACAGTAATATCTTGCCCATCTGCGATCAATGATTCAGTTTAACCCGAATGTCATTTCTCCTGTCAGGTGCCCTCACGGTCGGTCTAGTCCGGCAATGCCAGACGATCCACGGACGAGACCGGACGTGCATCCCTCCACGGTTGCCCCCTGAGTGGGTCACTACTCTTTTCTTCATCATCATGGGCATCATCTCTCTCACCGTCACCTGCGGACTCCTCGTGGCATCGCACTGGCGCCGAGAGGCCACCAAATACGCTCGCTGGATTGCCTTCACTGGCAGTAAGTGAGCCTTACAATGAGAGTTCGTTTTGCTTCGCTAGACTCGCTGTCGGCATATTGTCCCCATTTTGCTCCGTCTCACTGAATCCGCCATGACACATCCTTTAAAAAACTGCCCCAGCTACTTTAGTGTATTCCCACACGGTATTTTTAGGCTTTTCATAGTCCCTCATAAGAAGAGAAGAGTGTTATTTATTAGATTTAACCCGGTTGGTCCCTGCAGCTGAATAAGCCAGAAAGCATTTTTTTCATTTCCTTGTGACTGACTCTGTTTTTCTGCATTTGTTTTGTTTGAACATTAGCACTCTTTGTTGCTTTTTCTACAGAATTGTAGAATAGATGAACTTCTCCATCTCAACCGCTGACAGGGCCGCATTCATAAGTCTGCGTGGGAGTTGAATGGTCGTCTATCCGAGAGAATAGTCAGCCACCAGCAGGCTTATACACATGACGCCACAGCATAGCCTTGGATGCAAATTTTGCATTGTTTGACTGTCAGATGAGTTTTATTATGCTGGTTTTCGTGTTTGACTGTTTTGATACCAGGGTTACCGCAGGGTCTTAAACAAACCTTACACATTTTAAATGTTTATCTCTTGAGTGGCTTAAATTTGCATCGACTTTCTTTTGGTAGGTTTTAAATTCCTTAAATTTCAAACTGCGCTGCATTGCATGAAATTGTGTCAGAGACATTTTCTGACATTGTAGGACTTACTGATTTTTTTTTTTGCCAGGTTGGCAGTGAAATTTGCACTGGAAATGGCATAAATTATGTTCAAAGTAATTAGGGATGCAGCTATCGATTAATGAGGTAATCGATTAATCTATCAATTAGTTAGATCAAATAATCGAGTAATCGGGACTACGAACATTTAATGCATTGCAGAATAAATTTTAGGAGATGTAAAACAAAAAAACAAGTCTTTATACCTGCAATAACATTTTTTTGGCTTGCTGAGATTGCATATTCAAAAGAGCATTAAATGCAAATACAAAAAAAAAATAACTGAGTGTTTCTTCAAACTAAGCAGAACTGCACTTTCATTTCACATGAGCAACAAATGCATTTAAAAAATAAATTAAAATACCCGATCTTAGCCTCAAATGGTATAAAAAAAAATAAATAAATGAGGTACAACAAAAGTTAAGAACAATTGGCCAACTTGCATAGCAAAAGTCAGACAGCTAAAATGCTATATAATGCTATAGTGTTTTAAAAAAAATTTTTTTTATAGTGATCTTAATAACGTTCACATAATCCTACAAAAAAATCTAAATATACTTCTAAATTATGAATACATGAACAAATATATTAGCAAAAACTTACAACCTTATGTTGACCTTAACAGGGAGCAGTTGAATTCAGCCATGTAAGACAAGTTATGTCATATTCACTGTTGCCACTAGAGGGGAGTGTACCCACCTAAATCATTAAAACTAAATGCACACACTTTTAAAACAAACCATTAAAACGCCACTCGAATTAAACAAATCCTCGAAGCAGCAAAATTTGATTCAAGGCTTTTTTCTAATCGAATTACTCAAGTTAATCGATTAATCATTGGAGCACTAAAAGTAATCTTCAAAGTCTTAAAATTCACTTAATGAAACCTGTAGCAACCCTCTGATAGGCAAGGACTTTGTACTTCATGATATGATGCACCCGTGCCTGTAATTAGATTATATCAATTGTCTTACAAAAAAAAAAAAAAAAAGTATGTGTTGTGGTAGTTAGTAAAAGAAGGAAACTGATTATGAAAACACCCACGAATGACAATAGACATCTAATCCATTTTGAATGATCGCTCCCATTGCCTCCCAGTCAAAATGGATTGGACCTATTTTGTCGTTAATAGTTCATTTGAATATTGTAGTGCTGCAACGATTACTCGATTAACTCGAGTATTTCATTAGAAAAAAGGATTCGAATTACACATTCTGCTGCTTCGAGTATTCGTTCAGTTAAAGTGGCGTTGTAATTAGAGATGTCCCGATCACGTCATTTTCAAAGTATCGGAATCGGCAAAAAAATATCGGCCATGCATTTTTTAAATATATGTATATATCAGAGGTTGAGCTAGAGTTTTTCGTTGTCTGTCATTTTGACTGACAGGGTCATAAAAATCCGGTCATAATCTATTCTTACCCGTCACTTAAATTTTTAAAATGAGGATAATGACATTGTGGTGACCCTTTGTTTGGCATAATTCACCTTCCGTACTTGTGTGTCCATTTGGCCGAGCGCGTTACCGGTGTAGGTTCAAGCGCCTACACCGGCTACGACAGTCACGTGACAGAGACACTTAAGAGCCGCGCGCGGTCCCCTCACTATCCACTCGCTCTCGCTATATGATTGGCTGAAGAGTCGAAATGCTCTCCCGTGAAATGCCTGTTTAAAAATGTTCCCGTTGTTACTTCTTGCGTTCGCTTATAAGTGCCCATTTAAAAAGGAAAAGCGATGGATGATACGACACACAGAGCGTATTATTAACAAATGTTAAAGTTGTATAATCATATAGCGAGAATAAGAAACGTCACTGAGGCCCCAGTAGGTAGGTAGCCTACCATATGTAGCATATGGAACAATGAAATTAACAGTTCACCTGCTGTGGCCTGAACATAGTCTCACACTTTCCTCCTGGTGCGCATGGACTTGAATTGCGTGCCCGCTTGTGCAGTCCCTGTTTTTTCACCTCTTTTATCAACACCATCGTCGTTTTGGGGCTTTTTGAAGAAACTTCGGACACTCAGTTGCCTTGACATTTTTTCAGAGTAAGGCCAACGACGTCATGCATCAAGAGGGACAATAGCTAATTAATATGCTCACTCGCCACCCTGTGGTCTGGGGTGTGAATTGCAACCGGTCAAAATGACGGATGGACTTCAGTTTTTTCCGTCACCGTTTTAAAAAATCGGTCAACGATGGAAAATATTCAGTTAACGCGACCCCTGGTATATATACATATATATATGTATATATATATTTTTTTTAATTAAATCATTTTCTAATTGTATTTAACGTTACAGACATAATATGTTACACTTATCCAGAGTCTTTAGTTTAGGCTTAAGGTAGGGTTATCAAATTTATCCCTATAACGGCGGTAATTAATTTTTTAAATTATGTATCACGTTGAAATACTTAATGCAGTTAATGCATGCGCTGCATGACCCACTCGCACATTGACGCGCTTCATCTGTTATGGCGCCGATTAACCAATATAGAGAGCTAAAAGGCAGTGTACAATTAGTAGAGTGAATTTTGGCAGCTTTTGGAGCCTTATTTTAATTGGCTAAAACCTTACAGTCCGTCTCCCTACGATTGGAAATATTATGGGAAGCAATGTGGGGCAGCAAGGTAGCAATAGATCTTTTTCTTAACACCTTGAATTATATCCCATCGCAGAGAAGATATATGAATTGGTAGCACTACGCACAGTCGTGGTTTCACTTGTGATGGTTCCACTTCCCATCATGCATTGGGCATGGCCTTCAGTATCATTTACTGAAAGCTCAACAAATCTACTAGATGGCAATATTTAGTCACAATAAACAAAGTCACAAGTCTTTCTATCCGTGGATCCCTCTCACAGAAAGAATGTTAATAATGTAAATGCCATCTTGAGGATTTCTTCTCATAATAAACAAATACAGTACTTATGTACTGTATGTTGAATGTATATATTCGTCCGAGTTTTATTCATTTTTTTCTTAATGCATTGCCAAAATGTATATGATCGGGAAAAATTATCGGGAATGATTGGAATTGAATCGGGAGCAAAAAAAAAAGCAATCGGATCGGGAAATATCGGGATCGGCAGATACTCAAACTAAAACGATCGGGATCGGATCGGGAGCAAAAAAACATGATCGGAACAACCCTAGTTGTAATGGTTTATTTTGGAAGTGTTTGCATTTAGTTTTATTTATTCGGGTGGATACACAGCCCTCTAGTCTGCTTTATTTCAAATGGCTGAATCCAGCTGCTCCCTGTTAAGACAAACATAAGCCAAGTTTTTCTTTGAGCTAATGAGCTAATTAATAGGTATATTTAGCCGTTTTTTTTTTTTTTTTTTTCGGGAATATGTGTCTGAACCATTTGTTAAGAACATTCATTCATTCATTTTCCATGCCGCTTATTCCTCACGAGGGTCACGGAGGTGCTGGAGCCTATCCCAGCTAACTACGGGCAGTAGGCAGGGGACACCCTGAACTGGTTGCCAGCCAATCGCATTGTTAAGAACATTGTAAAAAAAAAAAAAAGAAGAAAAAAAAAAGTAAGCATTTTATAGCATTTAAGCGATCAGACTTTTGCTATGTAAGGTAGCCAATTATTCTTTTGTTGTACATACATCCTTAATTATTTATTTATTTATTTATTTCATTTATTTTTTTTATACAGTTTGAGCGCAGGTATTTAAAATTTTCATGTTCCTTATTCGATTACTCGATTATTCGAACTAACTAGTTTATCAATTAATCGACTCTAAAATAATCGATAGCTTCAGCCCTAGAATATTGGCTGCATGCAAATGTGGCCAATTATGACGATGGACTTCCAATCCATTTGAACTGGGAGAGGCTGGCAGTGAAGGGATCTGTCACTGCCAGTTCAAATAAGTTTAATTGTATGTAAACATGATCTTCACATGATAGTATGCCTCTCAGTTTTTAAACCATTATTTAGCAACTAAACCAAGAGGAAAAAGCAAACTGTTGCCATGGCAATTGCAAGAAATTGCCTACTGTGATGCCACCGGTGGTCAACAGAGACACAAGGTGTATTAATAGCTTACGACAGTTGTTTCCTTGCAGCGTCAAAGCGTGGACATAATCAGTGGTTTCAGTGAGAAAAACAAAATTGGTGCAGTATATGCTTGCGGGGGACAAAAAGTACAGAGGTAGTGTTGTTCGGGCAATATTCTATTTTAGGATTCAGAGGGATGAGGAGGCGAATCTGTTTTGTTTGTCCTTTCAAGGTTGCTGATGATGAGCATCACAGTTTATGAACAGAAGAGAGCAGAATTTCACAGGAATGATGATGAGATTAAATTGCAGTCCTCGCAGCACCAGCAATGTTACTACACCCGAAAGCAGATAAAACAATCACTGCAAATTAGTCTCTATGCAACCTAGGTAGCCTAATGTAATATAACATGACACTTTCTAATTAGTGGAATTTGAGAGCTACAGAGTAAACCCACAAGAGACTCTTTAATCTCTGCACCGGTCTCTCCAATTAAATCACAAGCAAGCAGTCCAGGTCAGGTGAAGGTAAATGTGACAGTCTGCACAAAAAAAAAAAAAAAGTGACAAACATTGAAATTCCCCTTTAGCACGTAACCTACCATAGATTTTGAACTTGAATTTCATTTTCGTAATTGTCTTGCGCCCAGCCCAATCAACTGTGAGCACAGTGTCACGCTTCATCCGTCAGAGTAAACCTGATGGGAACAGTATCTGATTGAAAGAATGCTGAAATGTGGCTCAGCTATTTTTAGAACAATGGCAATAGAACTGAACGAAAGTGATAAGGCGGTAATTCTCAAAATGTGGTAATCCTTCCAGTGGTGCGTAGAGAATCACTGACTTAAATAGCAGAAATACATAGCTACTTGTGGTGTGACAAAATATCAAAATGGTGATATCTCATGACACTCTGTATCCCAAAAGGTTATCGATATGCTGTTGCCAAGAATCGAGATATCTTCTAAAAAGATCATGTCAATATATATAAAAAAAAAAAAAAAAAAGGGGACTAACAAGTTGCTACCAAAATCCTCCACCATAATAGTGTCTCGGTTAACTCAATGGCTGCCATTGATGGTGCTCGACGCCCAATCCATTTAGACTGGAGGAATGAACGTTCATTCATTCGAAACCAGAGCATAGTCACTCTTTACGATTTTGGGAGCATTTACAGGTCACTTTCTGTTCATTTTAGGGCATTTCCAGGTCACTTCCTGTTGAGTTTGAGTCACTGCCTATTCATTTGGGAGATTCCCGGGCCCCTTCCTGTTTTGTAACCCAAAATCAACAGGAAGTGACCCATAAAATGCCCCAAAATCAACAAGAAGTGACCCGTAAAATGCCCCAAAATTAACAGGAAATGATGTTGCCTGGCATTGGCTGCTACTGATGGCCATAGACATTCTATCCGTTTGAAGTGGGATTCGCTGCCATCCTCCCAGTTCAACTGGATTGGACGTCTACTCATGATATCTATCTCTATCTGATATCCTGTTTACTAGTTGTTTTGTAGAATATCCTAGAATGATTTCCTGACCAATGTATCGATAATTGTTGTATCGCCATATCGCAAGTTCATCGTTATTGTGAGCTTTGTATCGCAAATCATATCGTATCGTGAGGTACCAAGAGGTTCCCACCCCTAATAGCTACAGTAATCTTACCGTCGCTTACTTTTTTTTTTTTTTTTTTTTTTTAAACCTTGTTAAGTACATTTATTGTGTACAATTCTGTTTCTTTTTGTAGTTAACGTTGAGCAACATTACTATTCTGTCCTCAAACTACATGGACTATGTGATGCTTGACAGCTCGTGAATTAATGAGGTAAACACTCCATTCAGAAGGGGTACTTTTCCCGTGTTTACGGAGGTGTATTGATCATGCAGAAATTTGATAAGGGACCCAAAACAAGTACAGTGGTACCTCGACATACGATCGCTTCGACGCACTTTTCGACATCCGACGTAAAATTTGACTCGCCATTTGTCGGCGGGTTTTCGAGATTGGAGAGATTGAAACTGTGACATTTTGCTCTTTGTCACATTTCCCCTGTTCTGAAAAATCCCCCCCCCCCCCCCCCCCCCCATGACTGAATTCTAAATCAGATGAAATCGTGACCCTGCCGACGTCATCCACCAGCTGGGGACGCTAGAGCGCTATAATGAAAGGCAGGGGCTAAACGGCCAATTAAAAGACTATTTCTCGTCATCTGCGCTTTGCCAAATTGTTGTATATAGTTGAATTGTCTCAAAATATGATTCTAATTCACATGATAATGCTATTTAAGACTTTTTTTTAATCCTGTCATAAGAGTTACAGAAAACGTTTGGCCTCGGTTTTTGCCAACAAAGGGTACATAACAAAGTATTGAGATGACATTTTGGTATTGACCAAATACTTATTTTCCACCATGATTTGCAAATAAATTCTTTAAAAATCAAACAATGTGATTTTCTGTTTTTTTTTCCCCCCCACATTATGTCTCTCATGGTTGAGGTTTACCCATGTTGACAATTACAGACCTCTCTAATATTTTCAAGTGGGAGAACTTGCGCAATTAGTGGTTGACTAAATACTTATTTGCCCCACTGTATACATTCAACTGAAATAAAGATGAACAATAAATATGAATTTCAAATCTCAATATAAATGTCAAATATGAATATAAATAGTAAATAAAATGTCCCACCGCCCCACAGTATATATATATATATATATATATATATATATATATACACCCCCCCAAAACGGAGTGGTATCGGAATCGGCCGATACTGCACAGACAGGTATCGGTATAGGAGCCAAAAAATGGTATCGGTGCAACACTAATATTCATAACCTTTTGGGATGCAAAGTATCACGATATATCACCATTTCGATATTTTGTACCACCCCAACAGTATGAAGAATTTCCCAATTAAGTATTTCAGTCACTTAGATGTGACGAATACATTTGCATTTAATGAGTATGTTCTGAAGTAGTTTTCCGTTTCCTTAACTTTTACATAGTTACAGTGCCTTGCAAAAGTATTCGGCTTTCGCCACATTTCAGCCTTCAAACATAAAGATATAAAATTTTAATTTTTTGTCAAGAATCAACAACAAGTGGGACACAATCGTGAAGTGGAACAAAATTTATTGGATAATTTAAACTTTTTTAACAAATAAAAAACTGAAAAGTGGGGCGTGCAATATTATTCGCCCCCCTTGCGTTAATACTTTGTAGCGCCACCTTTTGCTCCAATTACAGCTGCAAGTCGCTTGGGGTATGTTTCTATCAGTTTTGCACATCGAGAGACTGACATTCTTGCCCATTCTTCCTTGCAAAACAGCTCGAGCTCAGTGAGGTTGGATGGAGAGTGTTTGTGAACAGCAGTCTTCAGCTCTTTCCACAGATTCTCGATTGGATTCAGGTCTGGACTTTGACTTGGCCATTCTAACACCTGGATACGTTTATTTTTGAACCATTCCATTGTAGATTTGGCTTTATGTTTTGGATCATTGTCCTGTTGGAAGATAAATCTCCGTCCCAGTCTCAGGTCTTGTGCAGATACCAACAGGTTTTCTTCCAGAATGTTCCTGTATTTGGCTGCATCCATCTTCCCGTCAATTTTAACCATCTTCCCTGTCCCTGCTAAAGAAAAGCTGGCCCAAACCATGATGCTGCCACCACCATGTTTGACAGTGGGGATGCTGTGTTCAGGGTGATGAGCTGTGTTGCTTTTACGCCAAACATATCGTTTTGCATTGTGACCAAAAAGTTCAATTTTGGTTTCATCTGACCAGAGCACCTTCTTCCACATGTTTGGTGTGTCTCCCAGGTGGCTTGTGGCAAACTTTAAACGAGACTTTTTATGGATATCTTTGAGAAATGGCTTTCTTCTTGCCACTCTTCCATAAAGGCCAGATTTGTGCAGTGTACGACTGATTGTTGTCCTATGGACAGACTCTCCCACCTCAGCTGTAGATCTCTGCAGTTCATCCAGAGTGATCATGTGCCTCTTGGCTGCATCTCTGATCAGTTTTCTCCTTGTTTGAGAAGAAAGTTTGGAAGGACGGCCGGGCCTTGGTAGATTTGCAGTGGTCTGATGCTCCTTCCATTTCAATATGATGGCTTGCACAGTGCTCCTTGATATGTTTAAAGCTTGGGAAATCTTTTTGTATCCAAATCCGGCTTTAAACTTCTCCACAACAGTATCTCGGACCTGCCTGGTGTGTTCCTTGGTTTTCATAATGCTCTCTGCACTTTAAACAGAACCCTGAGACTATGACAGAGCAGGTGCATTTATACGGAGACTTGATTACACACAGGTGGATTCTATTTATCATCATCGGTCATTTAGGACAACATTGGATCATTCAGAGATCCTCACTGAACCTCTGGAGTGAGTTTGCTGCACTGAAAGTAAAGGGGCCGAATAATATTGCACGCCCCACTTTTCAGTTTTTTATTTGTTAAAAAAGTTTAAATTATCCAATAAATGTTGTTCCACTTCACGATTGTGTCCCACTTGTTGTTGATTCTTTACAAAAAAATAAAATTTCATATCTTTATGTTTTAAGCCTGAAATGTGGCGAAAGGTTGCAAGATTCAAGGGGGCCGAATACTTTTGCAAGGCACTGTATGTGAAATATATTTGGATTAAATTTAAATCTTTTTCTATTTTTAGGATTAATATTCAAAAATTTTAAAACACTTTTAAGGAATAAACACTTAGCCCTATGCTTCTCTAGTTAACGATCCGTCACGATTTTTGTGTTCTGAGCTTGAATTTACAAACTAATCAAATAAAGTGACGCTGGTGAATGTTTGATGAGTTGGCAAAACAGGTGATTAAGGGGGGCGGGGTAGAGGGCGGCCAGTCTGGCTGGTAGAGTAGTTGAATTGGGCTCTGGGCCACCAGTTCTGAATGGAAAGCCTTGTGTGATCCACACAGACTGTTTCAGTGCACACACTCAGGTTTCTTTTGGGTGTGACTACTGGGAGTGGAGTGGCACTAATATTCCGAACAATCAAGAATAAATGCTTCTGCTCGCCCCTCCCAGTTTAAATAGATTGAACATCTTTCGCCATCAATGGAAACAACAGTGTTAACTATTGTTTTCATCAAGCATATACGGGATGTTTTTTGAGTGAAGACACACATCCTCTTCAACCTTAGTGTTACTGCTGCGTCCCTTTAATCATAACCTTCTCCATGAAAACATTGTTTTTCCTCATAAGAAGATCCTTAGGTTCCCGCTGAGGACGCTGGCATGTTTTCCCGCCACTGTTGCTGTGGCTATTTTCAGCTCAGTCTTACCTGCAATGAATAAACAGAGCTGAATCTTCCCCTTTTGAAAGCTTCAAATGTGATTACTCGTTTTCATCTTTTTAGCTTTTCGAGGAATTTAAAGCTGTTATTCTGTTAGGAAGTGCTTTATAGGGCTTATTATTCAGCAACTGTGGAGGAACATTTACTGTGGGAATTCATCTTGAGGATCCAAGGGAGGATTTGGGCTTCATCCAAAACATTAGAAAAAATACTGTATTGTTAAGGGAG
This sequence comes from Corythoichthys intestinalis, assembly GCF_030265065.1. Taxonomy (NCBI): domain Eukaryota; kingdom Metazoa; phylum Chordata; class Actinopteri; order Syngnathiformes; family Syngnathidae; genus Corythoichthys; species Corythoichthys intestinalis. The sequence goes on along the minus strand of NC_080410.1, from coordinate 26,389,016 downwards.
ATGCCGCCTTCAATTACTTTGCGCAATATAAAAAAATATCAATTGACTTTTTTTGACAGTGATTCATGATAGCTTCCCATCTCGTAGTGAAGACAAATTAGCAATTTTATGCAGTGTTGAGAGCATCAAGTCATATTAGTGTTCACTTTAAGAATAAATTGCATTTAAGGCTACACAAAATGGTGGTTTATGTAAATGTCTAACTGGCCAATCACATGACAGGCGCACAGGAACTCGTCGACACGAAGCAAATTATTTTGTGGTTCCAACTCACCCGTTTTAAAGTTTAAAAATTAAAGAAAATGAATTCATTTGGCTGCTATTGAAGGTGCGAGATGTTCAATCCTTTTTGAACCGCAGGTTTGTTCATATATCTGCCATAAGCCTTTGCCATTATGATTCCAACAATATCACAAAAGACTTTTAAGTTTCCACCACCACTGTTATGTGGTTAAAATATGTATACTTTTTATATTTTCGTTCAAGGCACTGTTTTAACCTGATGTGGGGGGAGATAAGCCCGGTGACCCGCCAGGCTTATAAAGCACAGGGGAAAACCCTGCATCTATTGATCTGTTTCCTGTCTCTTCTCTACCAGTGATCCTGTTCTGCATGGCGGCGCTCATCTTCCCTATAGGCTTCTACATAAACGAGGTTGGAGGCCAACCATACAAGCTACCCAACAACACCGTGGTGGGCTCCTCCTACGTGCTCTTCGTCCTTTCCATCTTCTTTACAATAGTGGGACTGCTGTTCGCCGGCAAGGTCTGCCTCCCGGGCTGAATTCGGAAACGTGCCTGCCCTTGGACAAAAACAAAATTGTTGGGATTTACAGGACACGCAATTTTAAGACGATGGACTATTGCGGGACCTGGTGAAGTGTTGAACTACTTAAAGATGACGTCAGGTGGGCGCAAGTGTGGTTCTATTTTAAATATGGGCCTCTCTGTGGTTCTACTGGGATGGGTGCCGCTGTCATGGCAACTGCAGGGAGAACAGGCAGTTCTCAAGGACCACCAAAGCCCTTGACTCCCCCCACGCCACCCGGCCCGGGCACACATTCGCACCGTCACAGATCTTCCCCCATTGCTATTTTTGGGGCCTCTTTGGTATTTCAGTGTTCTACTTTTTTGTTTTGGTCATTTCTGTTGTTGTACATTTGTGTTGCCTTTCCACAGAAGTATTTTGAGTGTGAATGAGGAGGTGCAGGCTGTTGACCTGGGTCGCCCGTTGTGTTACATGACCCACCAGCAGGAAGGTGGGTGGCAGATGAATTGTAGAGGTGAGCACACGTACCACACAGGAGAATGCCACCGAATGTTATTACTGTATTGGACAAAATGGCGGCCCCCTGAGATAAATGGAAATTAACGAATTAACCCCTTCAGACCTGAGCATGCTGCTGAAGGGCATGACTCGTTCGCGTCTCTAGATCAATAAATACACTGAATTTATTTTCTATTGCCACTTCTGGGGGAGGATGGGATGAAGATGAGGTTTAGCGCGCCTTCTTTGCTATTTTTGGCTCTTTGAAAATGGCTGAGGTGAAACTTCAAAAAAGCAAACGTAAGTTCTCATTTCTCATCAAAAACAATGTAACATTAACATTAAGCATAGACTTCAACATATATTGGCATGACATGGGGCGCAGGGCCGATCCGTAGGGGGCCTATTTTCAAAAATTTCAAATTCAAATATTTTCAAAACCAAAGCTGCTACCGACCTAAAACCAAAACAGGCACCTACCTTAATCATATATGAGTCTCCATGAGAAGCTGCATCAAAAAATTCAAAGTCGTTCCCTTGTAAAATCCCGATTATTTTTTAGTATAAGTATAACAAAACTTAAAACAGCTATAAAATTCTCAGATTTTCCACTAGATGCACAAAAATCCCCAAATCCAGAGATAATCACCTGTATTTTCAGGATGAATAACAATATTTAACCTTTCATATACGTTTTTGCCCAAATTAGCAACACATTTTTTTATTTATTTACCACAAGTTTTCAACAGCTAATAAATAACTCAATTTTCACATAAGAAACTTAATACTTGAGGAAAACATGCAGAATCAATTATAAATAATATATAAATAGATTATTAATAAATTCTATATACAATCACAACTTATTATAGAATAGAATAGCCCTTTGGTGTCATTACACAGTTGTACAATGAAATTGTGGAGCATCTCCCTTTCCAGTGCAGGATAATTTAAAATCTCTAAAGTGACTTGCAAGTACAAAGTATGAAATCTAAATAAACATAAATATAAAATGCATATGAGATAGTCCTATAATTCAGGCAGTGCAAATTAATCGATGTGGTGTTACCAGGATGTGAGCCTCGTTTTTCAACAATCACATAGCCTCTTTCTACGCCTTTCGTTTTCTGGTCTCCTCGACTGTGCTCCTCTTCCTGCCGGGCGGCCACTCCAAGGCCTTGTTCTTCCTCGCTTCTGAAGTCACATCCTTGGAGAAGTTCGCACCAAAACAGTTGAAGAGGGACGGCCAGGAACTCCAGCAGGTGCCTGAAGCCGTCATTGTGGTGCATGGCAAGGGAGAGGAACCTATCCTTCTTGATATTCCTGCACATCAGGGAGTCCCACAGTGAAATTCCGAAGAATGCCACTGCCCGGCCCGTCTCCAGCTCTCCCTTGTCCTCTGGAACATCTCCAGGATGTAGGCCATGTCCCTGTGTTCCTCCTTGCCCTCGGTCATGGCGAGGAGCCTCAGCCCGGCAACCATGACGGGGTTAATGGCCGCCATGATGAGCCCGACGCTCTGCTTCTCGATCCATGAGCGGCCAGCACCTTCTGGGTCAACTTGTAGCCGGCCTTGACAGACTTGTAGTCCTCCCACCTGGCCAGCACCTACAGGCTCAAGAATCGGGCCGTCCTCGTCCTCTCACCTAAAAAAGTTTGTTTGTTTTAGAAAGATAGGTGTTTTGATTCATCTTTTTTATAAAGTGAATGATTAGCGGCAGCCATATGTAAACAAAGAGCTTTTCCCGTTAAAATTTCTTCTGAATAAATGCTTAAATCGCTAAATTCTTTATAGACATGGATGTGAAACAGTCTCGATTCTTGGTTAAAAGAAAAAAAAAAAAAGGGCAGTTAGAATTTATTTTACGTAAATATGCCGAATGTGCTGGTAGTTCAGTCACTGTGGCGGCCCCCTTAGTACAACAAAGAGCTTTTTCCGTGAATTAATTCTTAAATCCCTGAATTCTTTGGTAGATTTGGACGTGAAACAGTCTCGATTCTTGGTTAAAAGCAAAAAACTGGGCAGTTAGCAGTTATTTTACGTAAATATTGCTAACTATAATGCCAATGCTGTAGCGGCTAATTTCTCCCATTGATTTTTTTTCCAACATTTCAAAATGCATGCATGGTACGAAAAATATAATAATTACCTTGAATCCTCGAACAAATCACTCCTGAGATCCTTTTGTTTGTATGGAGTACAGCTTTCGTACTTTTTCAACGTAAATCTGGCGTTACATCGCTGAATGTGACCGACTGCTAATAAATGAAGCGGAGTCTGGGGCGGTCCCCTTCGGAAAGATGCGACGCAGTGAATGGCGGAAGTGTCAGGTCAATCATTATGAAGTCTATGCATTAAGAATAACAAATAAAACATGAAATATCCCTGACCCAAAAATTGCACTTTGTTCTGGTATTTGAGTAGAATAAAAATCAGCACCTAAAGCGCTTTGAGCGCCTTGAAAGGTGGAAAAGCGCTATATAAGTATAACACCATTTACCATTTATTTTTTGCCCAGCAGAAAAAATGCGGGTTTGAAGGGGTAATTTTTTTTATGCCAAGAAAACCATATCAATCCAACCAGATTGTCGTAAAGACTACGATAAAAATGCTTGGTACATAATTCCATAATTTTCAAAGATTGCTTTCTTCCTGGACTTCAGAAATTGGAGAATATAGACGCCCCCCCCCCCCCCCCATTTTTTATTTATTTAAAAAAATATATGAAAATACATCAAAAATAAAAAATGGTTAGTTTTTTCCTTTTTTAAAAAATTTTAAACATATTTTTAGATAAGTAAAATTCAGAAAGAACTATTATTCAATTTATCGTGGCAACCCTAAAGTCATACCTGACTATAAGGCTAGGTTCATACCGCAGGTCTTAATGCACATTTCCGATTTTTTGTCATATCTGTTTTTTGTTGTGCCCGTTCAGACTGCCTTTGTCCATGGAGCCCGTTCAAGTATTACGCGTTTCTAATTTGCAGTCCGAAATGCACTGAGCAAACTGACCCGCATGCGTAGGAGCAGCAAAACAAACGACTACACATGCTGGCTCCACATCATTCTAGGGTGATCATGTTTTGATTTCCAAAAAGAGGACACAAATAACAGACATTAATAATCCCCGTTTAGTGTTATATTCAATATTTGTATGGATTAATAGAACGCATACTTGCGTTTGCCCAGACTCGGCCATGTAAGCAATACAGTGGTACCCCGACATATGATCGCTTTGACATACGACCTTTTCGACATCGCCATTTCTTTCTACATCCGATGACATGCTTGAAATACGACGATTTATGACAGCGTCGCAATTTCGTGGTTTTCCCGCAAGACGCACACATGGCGGATTTTCTTGTAAGAGAAATCAACATGGGTTCCAGCAATGTTAAAGCAGGTGCTGAAAAAGGAAAAAAGGTGAGGCTTACCAATGGAAAAATATGAGCGTCGGTTGCTGTCCGTGAACTGCTTGACAATACTCCTCCGACCTCCGTTTGCCAGTCTTTATAAGTAAAGGTGATAACCATTGCCAAAGAGATAGCCAGCTTCGTAAGGATTTTAATCATTTTTTTCAAAACTTGTCCAACACAACACGCCAACTGTCAGCAAACGAAGGACGTTAAAAGTGAAAGTAATATCACAACTTCACTCTCTGCCATCAGCTCCGCGGTGTGTTCAGGTACATCGCACAAAATACAACTGTCACATTAGAACCCGATTTGTTACATTATTACAGGTATTATTATTTCTATTATTATATTATTATTCCGATTTTTATTCATAATGTATTTGTTTTGCTCTTTTTAATTGCTATTTGCATTATTAACAGGAATATTTATTAAGGATTTAGTGTAGGTTTTCGGGCTGTAGAACGAATTAATGGAATTATAATGTATTCTTATGGAGAAATCCTGCTCGACATACGACCATTTTGACTTACAAACAAGGTCCTGGAACGAATTCACTTCGTATGTATAGGTAGCACTTTACTGAAATAATCCTCATTTGGTTCACAGAAAGAAATGCGAGCATCATCAGGCTTATACTTTTCTTCATTTTATTTTTTATGACTGTGATCCAGCCTGCCTACTGCGTGAAAGCCAAGTTCAAGCTTGGTGCTAACGCTAATGCACAGCTACATCGCTGCCGTTCTGCCTGCCGCGCTCATCTTAGCTGATGCAATTGCTGCATGAATTCCGATTTGGGAGACTTGACAGTTCAGACCACCGCCACATTCTGGAAAAATGTGGCCCAGATCGGATTTAAACCACATACGAAAGTGACCCACATCTGATTTGAAATGGTTCACTTCTATTCGACTTGTCACGTTCAAACCGTCAAGTTAATGCCTCACTCGAGTCGGAACAACCCCCTCCAAAAAATTGGATTCGTCCTTTAAGACCTGCGGTCTGAACCTAGCCTAAGTCACACCATAAAATACAGCACTAGCATCGTCCTGACCAATATTACAGCTCAAGTATTACATTCCCAAGAGTTACAGATTTGTATAAGTAGTTGAATTTTATGAAGCAGTATTTGAATCTCCTCCTCTTCTATTCGTAAGCACGCTTTTTTGTGCAAAGCAAAGCCACAAGGACACACACGGATAAAAGGACTGATGATGCTAAATATAGCTCTGAGTATTGACTCCTTTTGACAAAAAAAAAAATGCCGTTGCATAAGGTGAGAAAATAACTTTTGTAGATGTTGACAGTCAGTGGTATTCTCCTTTAAGGTCAGTGCTGAAACTGAGCGGGTTGCATTTTTTTGGTCCTCTTTTAATATGACGACGAAGGCACTGGGACTGCTGGTCCGGTCTGTTAATGGGGCTGCGCCTCACTGTGCTGCTTTTGAGCTTTGTGAATGGAATACTCACAGAAGTGTGTACTTGTGTGACAACTTTCACTAAGCTCAATTACCAAGTCTTAAGAGTTTTGTATTGGTTTCCCTATTTCATCTGTTTTCTTTCTCTGTTGGTTCAGTATTGTGCCATGGCCTGTTTTTGTTTCATTATGATTTATAGACACAAGGCAGATTTTTCTGTATTAGGAAGGACTGTGCATTCAGCAGTATAGCTAAAAGGAATAGTTGCACCACAAATGTGTTAAAAAAAAATAGGAAAAGCTTACAAAAAAATGGAAAAGAACTTCTTACCTCATTGTTTGTATTATTTTCAAGTGGTGGCAAAGCGTGCCCTCTTAATTTGTCTATTGCCTCAATCGGAAGTCTACACATTAAGCCTATGGTCATAGGAAGTTATTTATCACTGAATTAAAAGAGGAAACTGATTGTGTGTGACTGACTGGCAAACTGTGTGACTCATTTTTTTTTTCTCACTGAGTGAAAGTGTCACATCTGACACCTCTCACAATTTACCGTGGAAGCCCCAGGTTTGAAAATATCGTCTGGAGAAAAAAAATCACTGCGGCTGTGGCTCGTGGGCCGGGTGGGCGGACGGGGTTGGAGGTGGGCGTGGGGTTGGTGGTGAAGGGTGGCCCAGGGGACCACCCTTCACTGCGCTGAAGCCGACCCCCTGTACCCCCCCCCCCCCCCCCCCCCCCCCCGCCCGACCTCCCTCCCCGGGCTGGCTGCGTGGAGGCCGTGGCCCTGGGTTGGCGCCCACGTGGCGTCTCTGCTCATCTGCGTGGCTGTCGCGCGGCTGGTGGGGCTCGCATGTGTCTGGGTGTGATGGTGCGCGCTCGGGTGGGGGGTCCCGGTGCCGGGATTGGCGATGGGGCGGCGTAGAATCGGTCGCCAACGGGCTTACACTCATAAGGGATTCTCACGATTACTGGGTTCTAGATCACAGAGCTGATTTGCGTCCACTCTACCCCTTTCAATCACTTAGCTTATAGACTCCCCCACCCCCGTCCCCATCTTTCCCTGGTCAACAGGCCCCCCACATGGTGTCAACCGGAAATACATCTAGCTGACGATAGCACCAACATATTAGTAGTTAGTGTAGACGTTCAATGTATTTCTTGTTGTAGTTTGTGTTTCTTTTCTTTCTTCTCTTGTGTTTTTCTTCCGTTCCCCCATAACCCCTTCCTGTTCGCTGCTTTGTCGAGGTATGTTGAATGATCACAATGGGAGTATGTCAGACTCTCAATGTGAAACATTAAAACTGTTCAGACCATCCGGGCACTTCGACTTCCATTCTCCGTGTCAAACAGCTGAACAGGACAGGTTTAAAAAAAAAAAAAAAAAATGGAGAAAAAAATCACTCCAAATACAACCCTGAGGGTATTCCGCTCGAAAAATCGACATCCAATAATGGGGATTTTTTTTGTTGTTGTCTTTTTCTAAAAAATTCTCAAATTCATCCTGATTTTAGCCACGTAACGCTCAAAGTGTTTGTGAAAAGTCTCCAATAAAAATCATACAAAAACATAACTCATATTCACACTTCGACCACAGTTCCAAATATTGACATTACCGAACGAGACAAAAGACTATTGGACTGGTCCCGCTTTTCCGAGACGGTTCTCCTCCATCTTGTATGTGACCACGGTGACGATAATGACATTTGCCAGGAAGACTCGGAGAATGCTTGACTAGTTGGGCTTGACAAGCCTTCCTGATAGTCTGCCTAATGCGACATATCAGCACTGACAGATTCCAAAACAGTCCTTGGCATCCAGATGGAGGGGCAATGCGCTTCTAGCCTAAAATAAACACAAAAAACGCATTAGGATAATAAAAATAGAGGATTCAAATCCCATTTTAAACATTAGTCGATTTAATTATTGAATGTCTAAAACATGACTTTTTTATTGCTCAGTATAATTAAAGGGATCCACGTATAGAAAGACTTGTAGTTCCTAAAAGATAAACATTATCACGAGTTAAAAGAATTTGATATTGAAACCCCTCATGATGTTTTCCTTTTTATACAATTAGTAAAATTAATTTAACTAGTAGGTCACCATTGTTGTTGACGTCAGAGGGTGGTGACGTCACATGGCTACGCTACCGGGCTATGATTCTAGCGTCATCCGTTCAACCCTTTCAATTTGAACCTGAGAGGAACATTAATTAGCATGACAGCACTGTCGATATTTCACAAAACGAGCTGCAAAAGCCAAATGAACAGGAAAGATGGGATGAGACTGGACGAGAGTAGGAAAAAAAAAAACGGTGGTCTGGCAAAATGTGCTATGCCGGCGAAACGTCTTACCAGAGGCGAATTTGACACCCAAAATACTACCTTGCTCTTTCAGCCTGTTTTTTTTAGATGCATACAGACAGAACATACTAAAGATGCCTTAAGAAAATAAGCATAGTACAGTGGTATGAAAAAGTATCTGACCCTTTTGGAATTTGTAACATTTCTGCATAAAATCACCATCAAATGTGATCTGATCTTTGTCAAAATCACACAGATGTAAAAACAGTGTCTGCTTTAACTAAAACCATCCCAATATTTATACAGTGCCCTCCATAATTATTGGCACCCCTGAAAAAGATGTTTTTTTAACTTCTAATATATATATTTTTTAATTCAAATAATATAAGACCTTAATAGAAAAAAGAGAAAAAATCCAACCTTCTATACAAGTGCATTCATTCAGTGGTGAAAAAAAATTCACATAATGAAAAAAATATTTGACAAAAAGCCAAAAAGCTCAATCTTGGTCTCATCTGACCAAAGCACACGGTCCCAGTTGAAGCCTGGGACCGTGTGTATTTTAGTGTGGGACCAAGATTGAGCTTTTTGGCAACAAACACTCTAAGTGGGTCTGGCGTGCCACGAAATATGCGCATACTGAAAAGCACCTCATACCCACTTTGAAGTATGGGGGTGGGTGAGTGATGCTGTGGGGCTGTTTCGCTTCCAAAGGCCCTGGGAACCTTGTTAGGGTGCATGGCATCATGAATGCTTTGAAATACCAGGACATTTTAAATCAAAATCTTTTGCCCTCTGCCCGAAAGCTGAAGATTGCTCGTCACTGGGTCTTTCAGCAAGACAATGACCCTAAACATTTGGCCAAATCTACACAGAAATGGTTCACCAGACACAAAATCAAGCTCCTCCCATGGCCATCTCAGTCCCCAGACCTTGTTTTGTTGGCAAAGGCGGGTTGTACAAAGTGTTAACACCAGGGGTGCTAATAATTGTGACACACATTATTTGATGTCAATTAATTTTTTCTTTATGTGGGATTTTTTCCCCACCGATTGAATGCACTTGTATTGAAGGTTGGATTTTTCTCTTTTTTTCCATTAAGGTTCCATATTATTTGAATTTAAAAAATAAATAAATTAGAAGCTAAAAAACACATCTTTTTCAGGGGTGCCAATAATTATGGAGGGCACTGTAGGTTTTCCTATTTTAATGAGGATAGCATGCAACCAGTGGCAGAAGGGGGAAAAGTAAGTAAGTAAACCGTCTTCCTAGGGAGAATTGAATTGAATTGAAACCAATTTTTATCAAACAATTTAAGTCAGGTGTGTTCCCAATCACTGATGAGTGGTTTAAAGCTGCCCTGCCCACTATAAAACACACCTGGTAATAATTGTCTTGATGAGAAACATTGCCTGATGCGCAGCATGGCTCGGACAAAAGAGCTGTCTGAAGACTTTCGATCAAGTATTTTTGATTTGTATAAAGCTGGGAAAGGATACAAAACCATCTCTAAAAGTATGGATGTTCATCAATCGACATTCAAAGAAGTTGTCCACAAATGGAGAGAGTTTGGCACTGTTGCTTGTCTCCCAAGGAGTGGCTATCCACCAAAGATGATGCCAAGACTTCAGCGCAGATAACTCAGAGAGGTAAAAAGGAACCCTAGAGTGTCTGCTAAAGACTTACAGAAATCACTGGCACAGTCCAATATCTCTGTGCACACATTAACTATGTACGTAAAACTATTGCCAAGAATGGTGTTCATGGGAGGACTCCATGGAGGAAGCCACTGCTGTCTAAAAAAACACTGTTGCTCGTTTAATGTTCGCAAAAAGGCACTTGGACACTCCACAGAAGTTTTAGCAAAATATTTCTTGGACTGATGAAACCAAAGTTGAATTGTTTGGGAGTATCACACAATGTCATGTGTGGAGGAAAAATGGAACAGCTCACCAATCAACACCTCATCCCAACCGTGTAGCATGGGGGAGGGAGCATCATTATTTGGGGCTGTTTTGCTGCCTCAGGGCCTGGACAACTTGCAATCATTAACGAAAGAATGAATTCAAAAGTTTATCGGGATGATCTGTGTAAAACCTGAGGCCGTCGGTCAGACAGTTGAAGCTAAATAGAGGATGGATGCTGCAACAAGACAATGATCCAAAACACAGAGGTAAATCAACTTCAAAATTGTTTTGGAAGAACAAGATACACGTTCTGAAGTTACCAAGTCAAAGTCCAGATTGTTTTGGTCTGTTGGATGTCTCGCCGCGGAATTGCAGTCACCCGGTACTATTCGTTGAGTGACAGCAACAAACTACGTCATCACCCCGAGCGTCCATTGCAGTTATAAAAACATGGCGCCCTTCTTAGGTCAAAACATGAAATAAATATTATAGATTTTAAAATCAATAGCAATAGTTTGTGTTTCTAAAAACATTTCAGTAAAAGAGAACAATTGTGGCTTATTAGAGCCTACAAGTCTTTAAGTCCGAGGTTCCCTTTAAAGTAGTTCTGTGCAATGTGGATTGAACGTTAACATTTTTGGACTTGATGAAACAGATTCATATTGAATAACTGTTCTCTATTTAGCAATTGCAATTGGGCTCACAAGTCAAAGCAAAAGATTGACTGCTCAAATTTTGGGGAGGGGAACTCGTAAGTTGGGTCACTCGTATCTCAAAGCAACACTATTAAAAAAATTATTAATTTGTGGGTAAAAAGTTCTGACATTTTAAAGGTCAACTCCCCCAACCGTGCTTTTTTCCCGTTCTCCATTCCACGTTGTCTGACGAGGGCATCCGTCAGCAACAAAGCATGGATTCAAAATGACGGGAAGTGTTTCTTACCAAACGCCGCCTGCAGCGTTCACAAGCCGGGATAAGAGAGACCTTGGAGGAAGTGTTGACGTCTCCTCGCCAGACGAACCTGTAAGGTTGTATACACTGCTAGCCAAAAGTATTAGCACCCCTGCAATTCTTTCAGATAATGCTCAATTTCTCCCAGAAAATGATTGCAATTACAAATGCTTTGGTAGTAATATCTTCATTGATTTTGATGGAAACAAAAAATTAAATCATTATCATTTTACCCAAAACTCCCAAAATGGGCCGGACAAAAGTATTGGCACCCTTTGAAAAATCATGTGATGCTTCTCTAATTTGCGTAATTAACAGCACCTGTTACTTATACCTGTGGTACATAACAGGTGGTGGTGGCAATAACTAAATCACACTTGCAGCCAGTTAAAATGGATTAAAGTTGACTCAACCTCTGTCTTGTGTCCTTGTGCGTACCACATTGAGCATGGAGAAAAGAAAGAAGACCAAAGAAATGTCTAAGGACTTGAGGAGCAAAATTATGAGGAGGCATGGGATATCTCAAGGCTACAAGTCCATCTCCAAAGACCTGAATGTTCCTGTGTCTACAGTGCGCAGTGTCATCAATAATTGTAAAGCCCATGGCACTGTGGCTAAACTCCCTAGATATGGACAGAAAAGAAAAATTGACGAATATTTCAAAGAAAGATTGTGCGGATGGTGGATAAAGAACCTCGACTAACATCCAAACAAGTTAAAGCTGTCCTGCAGTCCGAGGGTACAACAGTGTCAGCCTGTACTATCCGTCGGCGTTTGAATAAAAAAGGAAGTCTATGGTAGGATACCCAGGAAGACCCCACTTCTGACCCAGAGACATAAAAAAGCCAGGCTGGAGTTTGCCAAAACTTACCTGAGAAAGCCAAAAACGTTTTGGGAAGAATGTTCTCTGGTCAGATGAGATAAAAGTAGAGCTTTTTGGGAAAAGGCATCAACATAGTTTACAGAAAAAAAAACGAGGCCTTCAAAAAAAAAAAAAAAAAAAGAACATGGTCCCCACAGTCAACCATGGCGGAGGTTCCCTAATGTTTTGGGGTTGCTTTGCTAACTCTGGCACTGGACTGCTTGACCGTGTGCATGGTATTATGAAGTCTGAAGACTACCAACAAATTTTGCAGCATAATGTAGGGCCCAGTGTGAGAAAGCTGGGTCTCCCTCAGGCCCTCAGAGGTCATGGGTTTTCCAACAGGACAATGACCCAAAACACACTTCAAAAAGCAATAGAAAATGGTTTGAGAGAAAGCATTGGAGACTTCTAAAGTGGCCAGCAATGAGTCCAGACCTAAATCCCATTGACCACCTGTGGAGAGATCTGAAAATGGCGGTTTGGAGAAGGCACCCGACAAATCTCAGAGACCTGGAGCAGTTGGCCAAAGAAGAATGATCTAAAATTCCAGCAGAGCATTGTAAGAAACTCATTGATGGATACCGGAAGCGGTTGTTCGCAGTAATTTTGTCTAAAGGTTGTGCCACCAGGTATTAAGCTGAATGTGCCAATACTTTTGTCCGGCCCATTTTGGGAGTTCTGTGTAAAATTATAATAATTATTTTTTTTTTCACTCTCTTTTGTGTTTTTTCATTGCAAGAAAAATAAATGAAGATATTTAGTAATTATTTTCTGAAGGAAATTGAGCATTATGTGACAGAATTGCAGGGGTGCCAATACTTTTGGCCAGCAGTTTATCTGTATATTAGATTGGACTGTTCTAGTGGACCCATTTCTCCTCCGAGCCACTGCCCACCTTCAATGTTTTTGGTTATGTGTTGTTTCAGTACCAGGATCTGGAGGAGGAGGAGGAAGCGTGGGCAGTCTCACGGCCCCGCAGACCATCCCGGCTGACCGGCCTGTGTTTATTTCTGCTCAACCCCCCCAGTGTTTATTTCCACCAGGGTATGAATGTCTTTTCTGATAGGCCTTCTGTGTTATTTTAGATCTGCCGCTTGGGAAGGGATACATGAGAGAACAGTATGTGCGGCTGCCAGATAGAAGAGAGCTATTTAACTCTTTGGCTGCTGCAGTCTCTGAAAAATAATCGGTGATTAATCGATGATCGAAATAATCGTTAGTGCACTTATAACCTCCTTGTCGTGCTGCTTGTATGCACAAGTACATTTTCCTTTTCTCCTAACATCCAATTTTTCTTGAATTCATTCTTCTCAATCCATAATGGTGGCTCGCCGCCAGTCATCCACAGCCAAGATGATGGCTCGACATCCTTCGTCCGTTCTTTTCATAAAGGTGAGCTGAAGATCATTTCTCCGACATCAATGCTCGACACCCACAAGACTGCTGACAGTTTGATGGCCTGGATGTCTGAGTACTTTTTGTCTGCTTCCCACATAACACATCTGTCATTTACAGCAGGGAGGGAGGGAGAAGTGAATGACACCCAGAGGTTGCGTCACGTTCTGACTCATCGTGATTTGTCGCCATCGTTTGTTTCTTTTTTTTCCCGTCTTCTTGTTTGTTTTACATAACCACAATGGGATTCAAGTGTTTTGCCATTAAAAAAATGGTCACATTTTCGCACTTTGTCATGCAATGACGCAATAAGTCATTAGAGACAACTTAAATCGAGGCAAACTATACACACCTCTCTGATAGTCAACATTACTCGCTGTGAAATATATATTTAAATATTTACGAAGCACGAGCTTTTTGCATTTCCATCCTAGTCATTTAAATTGTTCTGAAGCTTGACATTTAGATTTAGATGAAACATTTTGTTTTCATTTATATTCGTATTTGACATTTATATTGAGATTTGAAAGTCATATTCATTGTTCATTTTTATTTCAGTTGAATGTGTGTATATATAATATATACATATGGCGGAAAACACAGACAAGACTGAAAAAGCAGTTTCTGCTCTTGCACTCCTCTTTAAAAGAAACTGCAGAATTTTAAGCCAAAACAACTGTTGTGTTTGATAGAACAATATGTCTATATGCTGCCACAGCAGATTCATGGTGTATTAAGCCACCAAACTATTTTTAATTTGTCCGTTTCACCATGAAAACCCCGTTTACAGACGTCGCGCAACCACTTTTGATTCAACCCAGCCACAAAACGAAGGTAATTATTATTATTAATATTTATTCTTCAAAATGTCTGTCGTTTTTAGCTTAGAATCATTAATTGATGTCTCATATTTGGTTTAAATAAAAAAAAAAAAAAAAAAAAAAAAAAGTCTTTAAAAAATTATTCACTCACATATTTTAAACTTTTAAACAAATTATGTCATAATGAAAAAAATGGCGTCTAAAAAAGTCACGGATATCTACCTCATAACTATCGCTTAATTGTATTTATTTATTTTTTTTTGTTACTGTCGCATTTTCTCCGATATGTTAGATGATAAATAATCAATCCAAACAAAGAAAAATTGAAAAAAACTATTTGAAGGGGTAAATATATGAAAAAGAAAATCTCAACCACTCCTTTATGTCTGCGATTTCTGCATCGCGACCCTTGTCATATTGCCATGTTTCACCCATAAAATCCCCAAATAATCCAGCTGTGGGCATTCACAACTGTGTCTTGACACTCAGTGATACAGGCTATATGGAGTTTTTGGATCAAAACAAGGTAGGTACGCGATAACATCTCGTTAAAGTCATGGCGTCTGTAATTCTGCTCTCGCGTGCTCTCGCCTCCTTATAGGGTTTTGCTGTTTAAAAACTTAAAAAAAAAAAAAAAAAATTTTTTTTTTTTTTTTTTTAAATGCCCTCCTGTTAAAAAAATGTCTTTGCCCAGAAAATGGAGATTTTAACTTTCTAATGATGTATCACACATGCATATTGGACAATTTTGAAATTTGGCCAAATTGGGGGGCTCAGAGCAGAACTTCAAGTCAGCTGAGTGTTTTCTGCCATATAAATATGTCAACAATAATAATCTATATGGATTCAGCATTTAGATTTACAGTTACATTTAACCTTCGTCTTGTGTTAGCTTTCTGTTGCTTTCCCCGGTGTTCGGGTCGTTTTTGACCCGTGTTTAAAATCTGCCATAGAATACAATCAAAACACAAATATTCAAGATCCAATGCGTTTCCTCTCTCTTGGTTACGTTGTTAGGCTTACTCATCCATAAAAAAATTGGTTAAAATATTTTTCTTGTACCCATTGAGGGGATTTCATTTGTTTTCAATATAAAAAAAAAAATGTCCCCCAAAAATTCCAAGACAATTACATATTGTAAATAATTAAAGGGTTGTCACGCTACCAGATTATTCCTGAGGGATATTAAAACCCATTGGTTAGATGTTCATAAGTGTATATATTTTCATTCTAATATTATCAACTATATTAACATACAGTGTATAATGAAAATTGAGTACACCCCTCACATTTCTGCAGATATATATATCTTTTCATGGGATAACGCTGACTGTTTTCCGAAATTTCCAGCTTCGCGGTGAATCAGTAACAGGCACTCTTTGCTCAATAGACAATGTTTATTGATTAGAAAATGCAGAATAAATTAGATTTATTGATTACAATCCCACAAGAACAAGCAAACAAGTATCAACAAATGTCAACGATGACGCTAGATTTGAGTTTGTCAACCCCAGAATCCCCGCGTTGCCGTTACAACAAAAAAAAATGTCCCTTACCAATGAAAATCTCTTACCGTGAAGTCCGCCAGCGGGTCACGGACAGGACCGCCTGGCTTTGTTCCTTCGCCGCCTTACCGGAGTGTGTTGGCTCCCCGCTCATTTGTCACGGTAAGCGATTTTCATTGCTAAGGGACATTTCGTTTTGCTGTAACGGTAACGCGGGGATTCTGGGGTTGACAAACTCAAATCTAGCATCATCGTTGACATTTGTTGATACTTGTTTGCTTGCTCTTGTGGGATTGTAATCAATAAATCTCATTTATTCTGCATTTTCTAATCAATAAACATTGTCTATTTTGCAAAAGTGTGCATGTTACTGATTCACCGCGAACCTGGAAATTTCGGAAAACATTAGTGGCGTCACGGACAGGATCGCCTGGCTTTGTTCCTTCGCTGCCTTACCGGAGTGTGTTGGCTCCCCGCTCATTTGTCACGGTAAGCGATTTTCATTGCTAAGGGACATTTCGTTTTGCTGTAATGGTAACGCGGGGATTCTGGGGTTGACAAACTCAAATCTAGAATAATCTTTGACATTTGTTGATACTTGTTTGCTTGCTCTTGTGGATTGTAATCAATAAATCTCATTTATTCTGCATTTTCTAATCAATAAACATTGTCTATTTTGCAAAAGTGTGCCTGTTACGGATTCACCGCGAACCTGGAAATTTGGGAAAACATTAGTGGCGTCACGGACTTGTCGTATTACTTGATAAACTGATTGGGATTTGTATTATTTGGTAAATTGAATTGTTGTGCTGTTTGATAAATTGAATTAAGTTATACTGGGATTGTGCTGTTTGATAAATTGACTTGAGTAATATTGGGGTTGTGTTGTGTGATAAATTGAAGTAATACTAGGTGAGCCATAACAGAATAACGATGTTTAAGAAATTGCGGAAGTCCGCCAGCGGGTCACGTACGGATCGCCTGGCTTTGTTCTTTCGCCGCCTTACCGGACTGTGTTGGCTCCCCGCTCATTTGTCACGGTAAGCGATTTTCATTGCTAAGGGACATTTTATTTTGCTTTAACGGTAATTTTAACGGGGATTTTGGGGTTGACAAACTCAAATCTAGCGTCATCGTTGACATTTATTGATACTTATTTGCTTGCTCTTGTGGGATTGTAATCAATAAATCTAATTTATTCTTCATTTTCTAATCAATAAACATTGTCTATTGAGCAATAGTGTGCCTGATACTGATTCACCGCGAACCTGGAAATTTCGGAAAACACTGACAAAAGGACACTTTGACACAATAAAAAGTTGTCTGTGTGCAGCTTATATAATAGTTGATTTGTTTTCCCCTCAAAATAACTCAAAATATAGCCATTAATATCTAAACCCCAGGCAACAAAAGTGAGTACACCCCTTAGTAAATACGTACAACCCTAAATGTCCAAATTGATCCTCGTGAGGATAAGTGGTTCAGAAGATGAATGAATGTGCAAAAAATGTAACACAAAATTTTCCACCATTTCTGAAAACAGCGTTTAAAGCTAAATGTGGGGAAAAAACACTGCAGTTCTTTTCACCTGTTTTCAAACAGCACCCTATAGAGGCTTCCCTGTATTCCAAACAGTACCTTTTCTCCTTTAACAAGCTTCGACCCACCAAATGCTTATAATGCAAGTAGGAGCTTCTGTTGCATTTCCTTCCCCTTGTGCAATGCTGGCATCCTCGTAGCTATTTAGACCCTCATTGATTTTGCAGGTGATGAATATTGAAGGCTTATGCTCACTGAGTGCTCACTTTCTCCAACGTTTTGCTTGCCTTATTTAGTTACAGAATATTTGAAATCCTTCTCAGAGTGATGCAATCTCCTACCACAATCGTAGTTATGCACCTTTTCACAGTACGTATGTTACTTGTCTTGCACCGTGTCCAATTAAGTGTCGCTATGCCGCGTCCTTCCCTCACCATCCTCCCTCACAGTGTCCTACTTTATCACAGAAACGACACGTACATTTCAGCTAATTGATTTAGCTGGAAATCCTCTTCAGAGTGCAGAAGTGCACCCCCCCCCAACCCCCCCCGTCTCCCTTCTTGACTGAAATGGGCATGAAATGAAATGACTAATCTGCTTTAATTAGTCATTGGAACCTAAAATACACCAGGCGGCACAGTCCTTCCATTTTTGTTCAATTTGAAAGCCGTTAATAAAGAGAAGCATGCTTAACTCATTCACTGGGAATGATAGCTACAAGCCCGACCAGTCAGAATGGATTGGGAGTTCTTTGCCGTTAGTGGCAGCCAAATAAGTTAAAAATGCACTTTAAAAAGGCCTTATTGAAAATTGACTGATTTTGCTTTTATACAAACGATGTGTTGATACATCAATTGAAGGCCCTCGGATCAAATAGGATCGAATTGAACCGTGGCAGACTTTGTAATATCGTATTGCTATCCCAAAAAAATAGATATCGTACCTTATTATCATGAAAATGGTGTTATACATCCGTAGTAATCAAACTAACATACATAGTCCAACCCCTATGTAATTACTTCACCAAATACATGAATATAAAATCAAAACTGAATGAACGAAGGTGCATTATTACTGGTATGAAAAACAGAGCACTTGAACAACAACAACAAAAGCTCAAAGTCAAACATGGTGGCAGTGTGATGTTCTGGGGCTGCTTTACTTCCTAATGACCTGGACGGCAGTTTATGCCAATTTTTTAGTTCTGGGATTTAGCTGTCCTGTAAATTAACTATGCCAAAGCATAGACTTCATAATGTTATTGATGGGTCAGATCGGTCATGCACTGCGCCTCGCATTCAAGTAGGGGGCCGCCCACATCAAGAGGAGCTATTCACAAACACGCACGCAGCGATCTAACGCCGGATTTCTGTTAAAAAAGTACGAAAACTGTACCGCATACAAACGGGAACCATTGTCCCAGGAGTGATTTGTCCGAGGATTCAAGGTAATCATTATATTTTTCGTACCATGCATGCATTTTGAAACGTGAAAAAAATAAATGGGAGAAATTAGCCACTACTGCATTGGCATCATAGTTCGTAATATTTACGTAAAATAAATGCTAACTGCTACCGGAAAAGCTCTGTTTGCAAAAGTCTGCCGCTAGCTACATTCACTAACAGACTAGCATTGTATTTCGACATATTTACGTAAAATAAATGCTAACTTCACGTTTTTTGTTGTTGTTTTTTTTTTTTTTTTTTTTTGCTTTGTACGAAGAATTGAGACTGTTTTACATCCATTTCTACAAAAAGGCCATTTAAGCATTTATTCACAATAATTTTAACCGGAATTGCTGTTTACATGAGGCGGCCGCTAGCTACATTTACTAACAGACTAGCATTGTACTTTGACATATTTACGTAAAATAAATGCTAACTGCACGTTTTTGTTTTTTGTTTGCTTTTAAACAAGAATCGAGACAATTTTACATCCATATCTACAAAGAATTGAAGTACGAGGGGCATTCAAAAAGTAATGCACTCAAGTGCATTGCTCGTACAGGATTTTACCAATCTTGTCTATGTTTGGCACAAACATGATAGGACACACCTTTTTGCGATTGTTATATGTGTTTTTCTTATTTTCAGATTTTTAAAGCTGAAACTAGCTTCCAAAATGGCTGCCCCTCTTGAAGCTCATCAGAAACAAAGAGCTGTAATCGAATTCCTTGTTGCAGAGGGAGAAAACCCCTCTGAGGATTCACAACCGGCTGGAAAATGTCCACAAGGATGATACCATAGACTATAGTACTGTAAAAAGATGGGTACAGCGGTTTAAAAACAATACTGAAGACCATGAAGACAGTGAATGAGAGAATTCACCAAGGACCAAAAAGTTCAAGGCCCAAAAGTCAGCTGGCAAAATTATGGCCACCATGTTATGTGATTCTCAAGGTGTAATCCTTGTGGATTTTTTGCCGAAGGGGAAAACCATTAACTCTGAGGTATACATTGAGACTCTCAGGAAGCTCAAAGTAAGAATTCGACGTGTTCGGCCCAACTTGGATATGGCAAATGTGCTCCTCCAGCATGACAATGCACGTCCTCAAACAAGCATCAGGACCATGGAGGTCATCACTTCATTTGGAGGGACTGTGATACCACATCCGCCATATTCTCCTGATTTGGCACCATCAGACTACCACCTCTTTGGTCCAATGAAAGAAGGACTCCAGGGCAACAGATACGGCAATGACGTTGAAGTGAAAACTGCTGTCAAGAATTGGTTTAGAGATCAACCGGCTGAGTTCTACAACACTGGTATACATGCCCTCGTTCATAGGTGGACTGTAGCTCTTGAGAAAGGTGGAGACTATGTGGAGAAGTAAAAATGTAATCCTCACACTTGTACCTTTCTTTTGATAAATAATACATGTTGTTATTATAATTTGTTTGTACATAATAAAGTTGGGTGCATTACTTTTTGAATACCCCTCATATTTAAGCATTTATTCACAAGAATTTTCAACGAAAAAAAGCTCTTTGTCTGTGATTCCACTCGGTCAGCTTTGACGGCCTCGCCAAGAATGCAGGCCACTTATTTATCGGCCCCGCGCCCCGTGTCCCGTTTATACATTATGAAGTCTATGGCTGAAGATGCCACAAAATGCACTTCTTTTTGTCCAAACTACAGCTAAACTCTTTTTTTATACTGACTGAATTCTTGAAATAGATAAAATCTTGTTTTCAGTTTGCTTTCTGACCGTTTTCATCTTAAAGTCAGATGACGTCAGTGGCGCCAGCAGAAACGTTCTTTCCGCCCATCTGGAGCCAAGACCTTGTCATTCACGACGTGTTCAGGTTGAGGTAGGTGCATAAAAATGCACTTTAAACAGGCCTTACTATGGAAAACTGACATATATTGCTTTCATACAAACAATGTGTTGGTGGTATTCCTAAAAATGTGTGTGCGTGTAGTCGATAGGGATACATCATTTGAAGGCCCTTGGATCGAATGGAATCAAATTGAACCGTGATAGACTTTGTTATATCTTATTGCTGTCAAAAAAAAAAAAAAAAAAAAATCAGTATCGTATCTTATTATCATGAAATGGGTGTTTTACATACGTAGTAATCAAACTAATTTACATAGTCCCACCTGTATGTAATGACTTCACCGAATACATGAATGAAAAATCAACACGGAAGGAAGGAAGGAAGGAAGGAAGGAGCGAGCATTATTACTGGCATAAAAAAACAGAGCATTTGAACAACATCAAAAAAATAACAACAAAAAAGTGCACAGTCAAAGATGGTGGCAGTGTGATGTTCTGGGGCTGCTTTGCTACCTCACGACCTGGACGGCAGTTTGTGTCAATGTTTTCGTTGCGGGATTTAGCTGTCCTGTAAATTAACAATGCCATAGATGCCACAAAATGCCCTTTTTTTGTCCAAACTACAGCTAAACTCTTCTTTTTACTGATTGAAATATTGAAATAGATAAAATCTTGTTTTTCAGTTTGTCTGCTTTCTGACACTTTTCATCTAAAAGTCAGTGGCGCCAGCAGAAACTTTTTTTCCCCGCCCATCTGGAGCTAAGACCTTGTCATTCAAGACATGTTCAGGTAGGTTGCATGCAGAGCGGTGCACCACTACTTTTTTTTTTTTTTTGACAGCTTTTCATGACACTATATCCGTCACAGTTTCTCCTTCGGCTATCCTCTCCGCTGTCAGCCCTTCTTGACATTATCGTGGCTGTACCTTTCCAACGAATCCACGCTGAATGCTGATTTAGGGAATAGAAATCTATTTCCACATGTGACCTTTATTTGTAAATTTGAGTGACTGCACGTTGCAAAAAGGGAGTGGGAACCTTTTGGTACCTCGCGATGCGATACGATTTGCGATACAAAGCTCACGATAACGACAATCTGACGATACAGCGATACGGCGATTATCGATATATTGGTCAGGAAATCATTCTAGGATATTCTACAAACAACTATCAAACAGTTAAACAAGCTTCTGATGTAAATTGGAATGAGTTTATCACTAGTAGACGTCCAATCCATTTGAAGTGGGAGGGTGGCAGCGAATGAACATTGATTGAACGTCTATGGCCGTCAGTGGCAGCCAATGCCAGGCAATGAGGTAATTTTGGGCCATTTAAAGTAATTTACCTGTTGATGATTTTCAGTTACTTCCCGTTGATTTTGGGGCATTTTATGGGTCACATCCTGTTTATTTTGAGTTACAGACCAGGAAGTGACCTTGGAATCATCCAAATAAATAGGCAGTGACTCAAACTCAACAGAATATGACCTGTAAATCATAGGCGGAGTTTGACTTTTGGGGCAGGGGGGGCACAACATGTTGATGACCCCGAAACGCAATGTCAACAATAGAAATAACTTACAAGGATATCTATAATAAGTTGACAATGAGCATTTTTTGTTTCCTATCATTCTTGAAGGGAATTGTAAATCAGGCTGCTTTGGCAATACTTTTCGCCAAGATCGTCATCCATTGAATATGGTACGCCCGCTGGTGTCGTGCCAATGTAGTTACCCCAGGCAAAAATTAGAGGTAGATTTGTGTCTTTATTATTCAATCCCCCCAAAAAAGTTGCTTTTATCAAAAAATATATTAAAATAAAATTAAAATTAAAAATATAAATCAATATATATATTTTCAACCAAAAAAAAGTCGCTTCAATAGAAAAAAAAATGTGTTTGAATGCAAAAATAAATTCTAAACTCAAAAAACTAAAAAAAAAAAAAAAATTCATGTGAAAGCAATTTTTCTTTGATTTTTTTTTTTTTTTTTTTTTGATGGAGTCCAGTTATTATTATTATTATTTTTTTTTTGATTGAAGCAACTTTTTTGATTGATGTTGATTTGTGTTTGGGCCACATTTTGGCAAGGACATTTTTGTCTTTAGTATTCAATCAAAAAATAAGCTGCTTCAAAAAATATATACAGTATTTTCAAAAAGAAAGATCACTTCAATCAAAAAAAGAAAGACTTCAATCAGAGAAAGTTTTTTAATGCGACAAAATATTTGAGATTGAAAAATTTGCATTTGAAGACTTAACTTTTCATTCAAAAAGTCTTCTTTGACTGAAACAATCCGTGTTTGGGCCATATTATGGTTAGGACATTTGTGTAAAAATCATTCAATCCCAAAAACAGTTGCTTAAATCAATAAAGAATATTTTCAATCAAAGAAAAAAATCATTTGAAAAATAAAATTGCCCTCCCCTGTGTTTTTTTAAAAATTATATGCAAAGCAAATGACCGTCTAAGGTGCTAGTCACATGATCTGTTCGAAATATAATTTTGACCCATTATAAAAATATATTTTTTTGTTCATTTCATTCATTTTTGTTGTAGTTTTATTGCTTTACAACCTTTATATACTATAGACCCAACTCATCTACGTCACAAAATGACGTGTCGCTGTATCCGGCCGCCATATTGTCCGTATTTTTTAGACCTATTCTCATTGTTTTCAATTAGTCGTGCAAGTTATAGAGCAATTCATGGAAGCCCCGGTGTTATGTGACGCTGTAAACTCATTGGATGCGTTGCATAAAAGGCGTTATGTGGAAAAGCTTCAGTTTATCCATTCGCCAGATCCATATTTGATGCCTAAATCGTTGTTTTTCGACCCGCTGTCTTCTTCGTCTTTGCCTGACATCTGCTACCCTGATATTTACAACTATCTTGTCCACACAAAATCAGCCTATTCTCACGAAAGTTTGAAAAACTATAAGAGCTTGGAGGCTTATAAATACTTCGTTGCTGGTTGGGTGAAACAGGTCCTCGTCCACGAAAATTCGGCAGGAATCTATCTTGTGCTCGGGAAGGTGAGTTACGAAATTTTAAATTCAAAATCTTTTGTTCTTGCTAACATCCACTGTCAAGTCTAAAGTATTTCATGTTATTTGTCAATGGAGATAGGGCTTTTAATGTTTATATGGTTTAGCGATAGCACTCTCACTACATACATATATAATATGTAATAAATATGAAGTGCGATAGCACTACTCCAGATTGTCCCTAGTTGAATTTATTTTTTGGCTTTTGACCTCAATAGTGAAATTGTAAATTAATGGTATGACAACTGTCTTATTATCCCCTTATAATTATATATTTTCAGGTAGTTCATTCACAACGTCTGAGTGTATGTTGTCGGCGATTAGCCTAGCAATGATCTTAATTGTGGTTGTCAGCCCAAAACCCTCTAAATATATATTAAATGCATCTTACCAGATATAAAATGACTACTACATAATCTGTGGTAGTCGTTTGGAGCCCAGTTTTCTCGTCGAATTGCAGCAGTCCGTCTCGCTCTCCTGTCCGGGTCTCTCGGAATACGGTAAAACTTCAAGTCTCTCTGTCTATCTTCTCTGTTTTTGCAACCGACCGCCACACACGACTTCACCATTTTGATTATTAATGTTAACGAGCAGAAAAACACGTCATAATAGGAGGAATTTACGAAGCGCTAATGCATTAACATGACGAGTAGATGGACAACATGGCGCGGGGCGTGGCTGTGACGTCACGTGAGTAGGGTCTATATAGGGAGGTCAGTTAAATGCAATGACACTTTTTGGCCAATGGGGGAGGCTCCCCCAGGGGTCGTGTTAACTGAATATTTTCCGTCGTTGACCGTTTTTTTAAAACGGTGACGGAATAAACTGAAGTCCATCCGTCATTTTGACATGTTGCAATTCACACCCCAGACCACAGGTTGGCGAGTGAGCATATTAATTAGCTATTGTCTCTCTTGATGCATGACGTCATTGGCCTTACTTGGAAAAATGTCAAGGCAACTGAGCGTCCGAACTAAGGCTACATTCATACTACAGGTCTTAATGCACGAATCCGATTTTTTTCGTGTTTTTCCGACTCGAGTGAGGCATTAACTTGACGGTCTGAACGTGACAAGTCGCATAGAACGGGACCATTTCAAATCTGATCTGAGTCACTTTCGTATGTGGTCTAAATCTGATCTGGGCCACATTTTTCCAGACTGTCGCCGCGGTCTGTGCTGTCCAGTCCCGCAAATCGGATTTAATGCAGCAATTACGTCATCAAAAAGCGAGAGACGGTACGGTAGCTACGGTACCGATGCAGCAGTGCGTTATTAGCGCCTAGCTTGCCTTGAACACGGCTTTTTAGGAAGGGTCGGACTTGACAACAGTCAAAAAAATAAAAATAGGTTTGAGGATAAGCCTGAGAATGATCGGTTTTCTCTCTGCTCCATATAAGCAATATTTCAACATTGCTTACACGGCCGAGAGTCGGAGCAAACTGCCCGTATGTGTGTGTGACATGCACGAACAGTGCGTGCATGCTATCGATCCATATACTTTGAATATAAACCTAAACGGGGATTATATATTCCTGTTATTTGTGTCCTCTTTTTAACAGCAACAAGCCTATGGCTACGTTCATACTACAGGTCTTAAAGCACGAATCCGATTTTTTGTCATATCTGCGCACTAATTCGCAGTCCGACATGCGCTGAGCAAGACGACCCCCATGCGCAGAAGCATCAAAACAAATGACCATACAATCACACATGCTGGCTGTCATCCGTCATTCCAGGGATATCATATTTTGCTTATTAAAAAGAGGACACAAATAACAGGCATAAATAATCCCTGTACAGGTTCATATTCAAAGTATATGGATCGATAGCATGCACGCACTGTTCGTGCATGTCACACACACATATACGAGCAGTTTGCCCCGACTCTCGGCCGTGTAAGCAATGTTGAAATATTGCTTAAATGGAGCAGAGAGAAAAACGATCATTTTCAGGCTTATCCTCAAACCCTTTAAAAAAAAATTTTTTTTATGACTTGTCAAGTCCGACCCTTCCTAAAAATCCGTGTTTAAGGCAAGCTAGGCGCTAATGACGCACAGCTGCTTGATGTGTGATGGCGCGGTGTGGATTCTCTGTTAAGCTTGTTCGGACAGAATATTAATTAAAGATGAATGAAAACTAAATACAATTGAATATGTCATTATTAACATTTTAAAAATTTAAGTGACCGGTAAAAATAGATTATGACCGGATTTTTATGACCCTGTCAGTCAAAATGACAGACAACGAAAAAGTCTAGCGCAACCTCTGGTCAGTAGTGAGTAATCTAATTAATTACTTTTCTCATCTTGGCAACGCCGTTACCTTTACTGAGGATGGAGAGGCGTGCGTTACTATGCGTTACTATATTGGTTGAATGACGCAAGAAAAGTCTGAGGGAGACGGACTCACCGGACAAAAAGGTTGTGAGGCCAGGCAAACGCGATGCTAGGTGGCTCCGATAATACCTGACTGTAGCCGATAGCCTACAAACTACGCCCACATGATATGGTAGATATGGCAGACATTGTAGATATCAAATATATATAGAACTAGATGTGAAATGACAGACACGTTATCAACATGTACAGTGTAGGAACTAGATACGTTAGTAAACAGTCGCCATCTTAAAGCAGTAGACTTCTTAGGAAGGCTGTGTCGTAGAGCAGGGGTCCCCAACGACTAGGCCGCGGACCGGTATCGGTCGGTGGCGCATTTGGAACCGCGCCGCGCAGAAATAATAAAGAATTTATTGCATTCTGGCCGACTGACTTTGGCCTGTGTCGCTTAACACACCAATATCCCTGTCTACCGTAGATATACAACTACAGGATAGGAGATGGACATAGAAATGCATTGATTGGACTGTTAGCAGTACATCTTGTTATGTATATCTATGTGCGCTTGGCCTCGATAATAACGTATGATGTACAGTAGGTCGTCGCTCATCACATTTGTTCCCTGAAATAATTAGCCCCCAAACTAGAATGACTGAAAAACAGACGTCTTTGGACATATTTTTTACGGGGAAAAGGGCACCTTGCAAGGCAGAAGATGGGCCTACAACCTCGAAAGAAAACAAAATCTATGCCACTTCCCAATCATTAAAGACCCACGAACTGCGAAGGAGTAGATTCGTGACCCGTATGTGAATAAACCGAGTGATTCGAGCATGTCTGTGCAACAGGAATATCAGTTTGTAGAGATCACAAATGACTGCGACCTTAAATGTACATTTGAGACAACATCTCTACCGAGGTTCTGGATCAAAGTCATTTTGGAATATCCTGACATCGCTAGAAGAGCACTGAAAACTGTGCGACAATTTTCAACAACGTATCTTTGTGAAGCGGGCTTCTCTCACTCTCCCATCTCGGGACCATCTCGTCTCAATGAAACAAACTCAGGCCTCCCACTAGCGGGTGAGTTGTATTTTCCCTGCACTTAACACGACGATGCTAAAAACACATTTTATTTTATATTTGCTGTATATTTCTGCCACACATTGCCGGTCTTCTGACAAATTTGGCATGCGCGTAACGTTAAAAATGACCGCGAATGCAGCGATTCCAAAGTACACACTACAAACTTTCTTTAAAGAAAGGAATATTAACTTACGTTTGCCATGTTAGCTGCACACAACAACTGCACGCAGCTCTCTCACTTAACGACTTCGCCGTGTCGTTAAGCATTAATTTACGCCATTTTCGTGTTGCACATGTATGTTTATGATGTAAACATTTTTTTGCACCGTTGGATAACATCGAGAGTCCAACTGAATATAAAAGAGGGCTTTTTTCACCGCCACAAAAGCATTGGGAGCAAAATTTTATAAGGGTGCAGAATTTGACAGAACACCGATCCGTGAAAAAAAGACCCAAATCACACTGGTCCGTGGTGCAAAAAAGGTTAGGGACCCCTGTTGTAGAGAACCTTCCTAGCGAACTTAAGTAACTTTTTATCTAAAATACTCCTAAATCGGCAAAATCTTGACTTGAATCTATCTTTAAATGATGAAACAGTTATAAAACTTACACATGGAAGGGAACTAATGCAATAATGGGAGCAATTTTAACAACTTTTAACGGTTGATTCAGGGTAAAGGGTAAATTAGGTAAAATTGGGCTAGGGCCAATTGTCCCAAAAACCTTTCAAAATTCACATAGTGTGACCTATGTTTTTTTTTTTTTTTTTTTTTTTTTTTTTTTTTTTGATGAAAAACAAAACAAAACAAAACAAAACATGAAAATCACCAGTTACTTTGCCAAGAAACTAATTACTCTTATATTCAGGTAACTAAGTTACTAACGCAATTACTTTTTTGGAGAAGTAATTTGAAACTGTAATTAATTACTTTTCTAAAGTAAGATTCACAACATTGACCATTTCGATATTTTGTCACACCCCTATTGCAAAACACAGTCCAGTCGAGGACCAGCTCTTATTTGTCTTTAGTGGTCGTCGTTATTATCTGGCGCCCTCTGCAGCTAAGAAAGACACATTGTCGAGTGCAAAAAAAAAAAAAAATTCCCTTTGATTTTAACACATTTGAAGTGTTTCATTTTCTACTTTCAGACTTATTGCCAAGCCGCAGCATGTCCTCGAGTATCTTTCTCCATCTTTGCTTGCATGGCGGGTTAGACAAGGTTACATCCCCCCAGGCCGCTGATTGACTGATGAGTGTGCAAGGCATCATTTATTGAGTGTCACTCGCACACACACTCACACACACCACCATCCATCAACAAGAGCTGAGGTAATGGACATAGTTGGAGGAAGAACAACTGAAGGGTTTGTGAATCCTCAAGATTGATATACATCTAGTATACATGTGTATGCATTGGTAGTAGGCTGCACGGATAGATGATGTGATGGATGGACATATACTCACTTGAGTGCTTTCCTATGCTTTCCTGAGTTCCAGAGTCAGCTGAGGTTATTGGGTTCGCGGGCTCTTAAATGAAACATGACGGTTCCGATTACATCCTCTTGGGCAACAAAGCGCGCAGGAAGGGAGTTCTGCTGCCGTCACTTTTACATGATTTAACAGTTTGAACTTTAGCGTCATCACAAAAGTCGGAGTTTGTAGCGTGCATATAATGGACTGTCATGATGAATCGACTAATCAATTATGAAATTAACCTTTTATGGGGCACTCATTTAACCAGGAGTGAAAGTGGGCCAGAACGGCCAGGAACGCAGTTCCGGTATAAGAGTCAGGGCCGGAACGCAGTTCCAGTGTAAGATTCAGGGCAGGACTGC
The DNA here is from genome assembly GCF_030265065.1 of Corythoichthys intestinalis. Lineage (NCBI taxonomy): Eukaryota > Metazoa > Chordata > Actinopteri > Syngnathiformes > Syngnathidae > Corythoichthys > Corythoichthys intestinalis. The sequence continues at coordinate 26,360,045 of NC_080410.1, read as the reverse complement.
TGTTCCGGTACACTGTGCTTTGATTCCGCAAATATGACGGCAACTGTCAAAACGCTATGTAAAAAAAAAAAAAAAAACCTAAACTGCCACACATGCATTTCATCTCCAAGAAGAAAACAATCTACCAACATCAAATTTACATATACAAGTCTTAACAACAAGCATAATAAAGTGCTTGTGTAGCGTAATCCGTTTCTAACCGATATTTATTATTTATTTTATTTCACGGACGGCATGGAGGTTTCCCAGCTGCTGCAGTTATCGGAGTCTGATGATGATGAGTTTCCTCAACGTGTGAATGCATGAAGCAAAGCAAAACGCCTGGACTCATTTATCCCTTCAATTGGCTGACATGCAAAATATATTCCATTTCACTCTGCATACTATAAGTCATTTGTACTTATTTTTCTGAATGTATGTTACTAATAAAAAGAAAGCAAAAGTAAATGTTTACATTCAATTTTAATATACATTCTATGTTCTTAAGTTGTTAAAATTGAGATTTGGCATTTAGTATGTGAGGAAATGAGGGAAAATAAAAATGAGGAGATGGAGGTTGGGGTTATTGCCGTGTTTGTTAACTTTTATTTTGCAAATCATTGAAAAGACACAAATTTGGAATGAAAATCAGTTTTTGTATGTGTTATAGAAATAACTAGGGTTGTTCCGATCATGTTTTTTTGCTCCCGATTAAATCCTGATCGTTTTAGTTTGAGTATCTGCCGATCCCGATATTTCCCGATCAGATTGCTTTTTTTTTTTTTTTGCTCCCGATTCAATTCCAATCATTCCCGATAATTTTTCCCGATCATATGCATTTTGGCAATGCATTCAGAAAAAAATGAATAAAACTCAGACGAATATGTACATTCAACATACAGTACATAAGTACTGTATTTGTTTATTATGACAATAAATCCTCAATATGGCATTTACATTATTAACATTCTTTCTGTGAGAGGGATCCACGGATAGAAAGACTTGTAATTCTTAAAGGATAAATGTGACTTTGTATATTGTGACTAAATATTGCCATCTAGTGTATTTGTTGAGCTTTCAGTAAATGATACTGCAGCCATTTAACTTCTGCCCAAATGCATGATGGGAAGTGCAACCATGACTGTGCGTAGGGGCACCAGTTGATATATCTTCTCTGAGTTGGGAAAGCACACAGGGTGTTAAGAAAATGATCAACTTCTACCTTTCTTCCCCACATTGCCTCCCACGTTATTTTTAATTGCTGAGAGAGGTATTGTAAGGCTTTAGCCATACAAAAAATGGCTCCAAAGGCTGTCAAAATTCTCTCTACTCATTATCTGCTGCCTTTAAGCGCTACCTATAGGTAAATCAGCATCTTTATAGATTGAACGCGACAATGCGTGAGTGGGTCGTGCAGCGCATGAGTTAATTATTTAAGATGATTAATCAAAAAATTAATTACCGCCGTTAACGCAATAAATTTGATAGCCCTACTTTAAGCCAAAACTACTCTGGATGAGGGCAAGACATTTTGTCTGTAACGTTAAATACAATTAGAAAATGGTTTAAATTAAAAAAAAAAAAAAATTTTTTTTAAAAGGCATGTCCGATATTTTTTGTGCTGATTCCGATACTTTGAAAATGACGTGATCGGACCCGATCGATCGGCATGCCGATCGACAGCTTTACTTTATACTATGTCAAAAACTGGGATCCTGGTAAATGTTTTAATACGGACGTGGCTTACATTTTGTAGGTTATAATACTACTCCCGTTTTGTTTACTCTTTCTGCATTTCTCCTTCTCTCCCCGGCGATGAGCACTGCCTGCCCGCGGCCGTGGGTTGGCCGATCGGTGAAGTCAATTCACCCCGCCGCCGTGTGTGAAATGAGATGGGGTAGTTTTGTGTGATTGTCATTTTCGGCGTTTCCCCTTCTCTCCCTCTCAAAAGTCTAACTCCTGTGGCATAAAATACCGTTCGGGAGGTGCAAGAAGTCAACAGTTTTGACCATTATGCAGTAATTTTGCCCTGTCGTACTGAATAATTGCCTTTTTAATATTTCGTATTCCATTTAGCACAAGACGGTTTTTGTCATGAGCGTACAATTTATTTAGCAGTTGGGCAAAAATACTTAGATAAAAAGAATATGCTGTAAAAATATCGGACAGATTAAAACGATGACATTTTGCTGCTCTCTGTCGCAATTTTCCTCGTTCGGAATCGTCCCCCTCAATGGGCTAAATCAGCTGAAATTTGTACCCTGCCGACGTCCAGTGTTGTTAATAACGGCGTTATTTTTTTTCAGTAGTGGGTAATCTAATTAATTACTTTTCTCATCTTGGCAACGCCGTTACCGTTACTGAGGACGGAAAGGCATGCATTACTATGCGTTACTATATTGGTCAAAAAGTCTGAGGGAGACGGATTCACTGAGACGACAGAGCAGAGCAGGTGTGGGGAGGAGGCAAGAAAGTTGTGACGCCGAGCAAACGCGACGCTAGGTAGCTCCAATAATACATGTTGTAGCCGATAGCCTGCAAACTATGCCTGCATGTTATGGTAGATATGGTAGATATCACATGTACTGTATATAGATATAACTAGATGCAAAATGACAGACATGGCACTAAATGCGTTAGTAGACAGCCGCCATCTTAAAGCAGTAGACTTTTTAGGACGGCTCTGTTGTAGAGAACCTTCCTAGCGAACCTAAGTAACTTTTTATCTACAATACTTCTAAATCGGCAAAATCTTGACTTGAATCTATCTTTAAATGATGAAACAGTTTTAAAACTTTCATATGTCGAAAGTAGAGAGAAGGGAACTAATGCAATAATGGGAGCAATTTTAACAACTTTTAACAGTTGATTCAGGTTAAAGGGTAAATTAGGGTAAAGAATTGGGCTCGGGCCAAATGTACCAAAAACCTTCACAAAAAACTTCACATAGTGTGGCCAAAGGTTTTTTTTTTTTTTTTGAGGAGAAAAAAAAAAAAAAGTAATTATCACCAAATACTTTGCCAAGTAACTAATTACTCTTACATTCAGGTAATTGAGTTACTAACGCAATTACTTTTTGGGAGAAGTAATTTGTAACTATAATTAATTACTTTTTTTCAGTAAGATTAACAACACTGCCGACGTCATCGTCGAATGGTCACAAAATATGATTGTATTTCACGTAATAATGTTATTTAAGATTTTTTTAATGCTTTCATAGGCACTTTATAGAGACATAGTCTCTCCAGCGTGTTGTGGGTCGTCCTCGTGCCTCCCGCCGGTGGGACCTGCCCTGAACACCTCTCCAGGAGGGCATCCAGGAGCCATCCGACCCAGATGCCTGAGCCACCTCAGCTGGCTCCTCTCGACGCTAAGGAGCAGTAGCTTGACACAGAATCCCTCCCGAATGACCGAGCTTCTTACCCTATCTGTAAGGGACACACTGTTGAGGAAACTCATTACGGCCAATTGTATCCATGATGTCCATGTATTATGAAAATGCCAGGTCCTGTTTTATCCATTATAAAATATTCACTTTGTAAAAAAAAAAAAAAAAAAAAAAAAGAGAGAGAGAAAAAAGGTTAACCCTCTATTTTTATTTATTCTATTTTTTCCCATTTTTTTTTTTCATTAGTTAAAAAAAACCATCAGAATCAGATTTCTGTAGTCTTCACTGAAAGCAGATGATTATCTTTCTCATCAATCATAACTAGATATGTGCAAACCTCTGCTTTTGCTTTGGAAACAGTAACATAATATTCATAGTCCTGTAAATGGCCGCTGCTAAACTTCCCAGTTCAAATGGATAAGACGTCGATTAGCGTCAATGGTACTGAAAGATGACGTTTCGCTACCAAACTGTGACAGAGCAAAGGATATTGAACCCACAAAAATGATACTCGGAAAGAAGGTGCCCTCAGCTGTCATGCATTACGGTAGCAGAGGGCGCAGGTGGAGGTGTGTGCTTGACAGGTGACGGGCAGCACAAGACGCTGTGGCTGGTTTTGAGGTCACATGGATGTACTGTAGAATGGATGCAACTGGACCACTGCAATAACGAAGAGGTACGTTCATTCAAAATATAATATTTAGTGAGTGAGCTTGTTTTATTAAGCTATTATACTGACATTTTCTGTTGATTTGTGGAATTATAGGTGAATGTATTAGTAAGAATGATTTATTTTCTTCTCATGTACAGTATGTGCATTTTAATTGTAGTCGAGTGGATTTTGTGTACTACATTGATGGATTATCACAATTTTCATTTTAGTTTGTAGTGGTAACATTCAACTATTTAATTTTGATTATTTGTAATATTATAACTTCTGCTAACCACATAACAAAGTAGCCCAAATTACATAGAAGAAGATAATTTCTTCTCTGCACATAAATTGTTATTGGTAATGATAGAAATTTTGTAAATATATAAAATATACCACATTTTACATGAATAATAAACATTGGATAACACATATTACTGTATATCGAGCTAATATTAATGCAAAAAAAAAAACACCTTTTACTCTATGTGATGGTTTGTTTCTAGTCAGTGGTTTTAATGTCACAATTTTAGTGGTATGAAAAAGTATCTGAACCTTTTGGAATTTTTCAGATTTCAGCATAAAATCACCATCAAATGTGATCTGATATTTGTCAAAATCACACAGATTTAAAAACAGTGTCTGCTTTAATTAAAGCCAACCAAACATTTATACATTTTCGTGTTTTAATGAGGATAGTATGCAAACAATGACAGACGGGGAAAAATAAATATGTGAACCATAACACATTTAATATTTTGCTGTTTTATACAAATCAACAATCCTTGATCGCAGGTTTTCAGACAGCTTTTTTGACCAATGCATGATGCACATCAGACAATGCTTCTCATCAAGACAATTATTACTAGGTGTGTGTTTTAAGTGGGCAGGACAGCTTTAAACCACTCATCAGTGATTGGGCACACACCTGACTTAAAGTGTTTGGCAAAAATTGGATTCAATTGGCAGAGGGTTCACTTACTTATTCCCCCCCCCCCCCCCCCCTTCTGTCATTGTTTGTATACTATCCTCATTAAAATATGAAAACCTTTCAATGTTTGGGTGGTTTTAATTAAAGCAGACTGTCAGGATTTGCGGGCAGGCAGCAGGTATGGACCCAAACGCAGGAAAAGTGAAGCGAGGCATATAGAACGCGTAAAAGGTATTTAATTAAAGCTAACAAAAAAAACCCAAAAAACAAAGTACAAACAAAATGACTGGGGAATCCAACATCTCTTAAACAAAAGTCAGGGTACTAACAAAAGACTGGTATCAAAAAACTTACTAAGGCTGAGGAACACGAGGGCTACGGCGGAGGAATGGGCAAGAATAGAAACTGACGTGAACATGCAAATTGACAGTAGCCACGTTTACATGCTGACTTTTATTCATACCGATTCAAATCATTCCGAATGGAAATTTCAGATCAGCTGTTTACATGTCACTTCATCTATTCCGATCCAGCGTTTACATGTGTCTGCCTATATTCCGAAAGGACGTTTGACAACTGCCGTCTGACATGCGCAGATTAATCAAAACAAAGCAACACGTTGCAAAACATGGAGATCGATCGTCAGAGTGCTGCTGTTTTAACTTTAACCCACTTGTTGTGTTTGTGGGGTCGTATCCGCTTCTGCTGTTTTGCTCTTTTGCCTTGTAGTAGCCGGTTGTCAGCCGGTTTCTAATCTGGTCAACGCTCCGGTCTATTCCGGCTTCGTGTAACCTCTCGTGAACTTTTTTAAATAGTTCACGGTTCCTCGTTTTACGCCCGTCTAAGCGAGCAATTATATTCAATTCTTTTAAAGTTTGAATTAAATACAATCTTTCCGCCGGACTCCAATTAGGTGCGCTGTGCTTGGAAGCCATGTTGCAAGTGACGTTACTTACGTCACCAAGTGACGTCACCACGTCAGTACGGAGCATGTGCAGAAAGAACGCAACCAGACACCATTCCGCTTCCCTGTTTACATGATATAATTTTACTTCTAATCGGTTTGGGAAAAGGAATATTCCACCCCTGTGAATCGGAATGAAATTCCATTCGGTTTGGGCCTGTTCATTCCGAATGAGGTGTTTATATGGAACACATTTATTCGGTTTGAACATCTAAACCGATTGTAATTGGAATATTTGGCTCCATGTAAATGTGGCAACTGACAATGATGCAACAAGGAGTGAAAAGAAACACACAGAGACAAGGGGTAACGAGACAACGAGGAACAGATGGGTGACACAGAAGGATGCAGGTTGGCGGATACACTAGGAGCGGTAACAACTGGTGAAATCAATGGGCAATCACAGGAACACACTAGGAGGGAACCAATACAAAACCTAACACAGACACTGTTTTAACATCTGTGTGATTTTTGATAAAGATCACATCACATTTGATGATGATTTTATGCAGAAATGTCAGAAATTCCAAAAGGTTCAGATACTTTTTCATACCACTGTAATTTTGCAATTGTGTTTTTATTCACTGCTCCATTTTAAAAGTGCTTGAACATAAAAAACAAACTATAATGATCAGTAAAGGGATATCTTAATTTTTTTAGAAGGGACAATTTAAAAGGGAAAATCAGTGTAAGGCCTGATTTCCATCCTATCGCTTACTTATCCAGGGTGTTGATGGAGCTGTACAGTCCCAACATGAGCGAGAGCGGGACCTCCCTCTGCCAGGTGAAGCAGCTTCCAAGCAACAGCGTATCCCTTTGCCGCCTTCAGGCGGGAGGACAGACCCTGCGCAACCTTTCCCCTTGCTCCCGCTCATCTCGGTTGGACCGCACGCCCCCGGCCTTGCGGCACCGGCCCAATGGAGCCGCGGCATCTCGCTGTGGTGGGGCCTGCCAAGTGGACCGAAGGGGCTCCTCTGATGGGAAGGTGCTGGTGACCGGAGGCGGGGGATACTTTGGCTTCAGGCTTGGGAGGGCGCTGGCCGCCCAGGGGATGGCTGTAATCCTCCTGGATATGAACAAACCTTCGTGGGACATCCCTGATGGGGCGCTCTTCTTTCAGGTACCAATAATAACTCAAGAGCTCTGTGTTTTTTACTTTCTAAAAAATTACTCTTTTGTTCTCATAGAGCGACATCCGGGATTATTCGTCCCTTTTTGACATTTGCAACGGTGTTGACTGCGTGTTTCACGCAGCATCTTATGGCATGTCAGGGCCAGAACAGGTAAATGTGACATCGGTGTCGTCGTTATCTTCATGGCTGACGCTTTCAAGTTGACTGAGATCCTCAAATCTCTTTACAACAAGCAGATGTTTGTAGTAGAGCGACAACAAACGATTATTTTGATAGTTGATTAATCAGTGATAATTTTAAGATGAGTTGACTAACCAGCTCATACAGTATATAAATAACAGTATTTATTGTTATATTGTTCTGGGTTTAAAGGGATCCACGGATAGAAAGACTTGTAGTTCTTAAAAGATTATTGTGAGTTAAAATAATTTGATATTGAAACCCCTCTTGATTTTATCGTTTCTAAACAATTTGTAAAATTAGTTTGACTAGTAGGTCGCCATTGTTGATGACGTCTGAAGGGAAAAGGTACCGTTCTCGCACACACCATATTATTGTTTGCATTAGTCTAACACATTCATCTAACTATAGTTTAGGCAGGCTTCACTCAGTGCCCTTGACACAGTAAAGTTAATCACCTTATCGGGGCTCCTGAGGGGGAAAAGGAAAAATGGTACCATTTCTCGTAGGCACTGTCTAACTGTTTGCATTACTCGAACACACGTAATATAATTAACCAGGGAATAGTATCATTTCTCATACTTACTGTAGGACTGCACTGAATAAAAAATAAATAGCACACCATAGTTTAATGAAAAGCAGCATAGATACACACAACATCTTATCATAGAAGCCCAGCATATGCGTCACGAGCAAGATTGACGCACCAAAACTTGCAAATCAGTTCTGCAAGGACAAAGCGCTCTTTGTCCTAAAACAAGTAGAGCCAGCCCGGATAACAAAGTTGATAGCGGGCGCTTGTGACGTCAAGACCAGCGTCGGTCACTGTGGCAACCACATCCCATCCACGCACGTACCTAAACAGCCCGAAACCGGCCAGAGAGGGATGATCCCAAAGCAACGCCCGGACACACCTTCGGCCGGCCCACGGACTTAAAAAACACTGGACACTGAGATAAGACAGATTTTTGCTGCTCGGAAACATTTGCTATGTAGCCTTGCTTTGGATTCAGCATGGTTTCCTCCAGCGTCTGTTTTTGCCTTGTTTTTGACCATTGTCGACGAATAAATTGTCAACCTGTTTTCGGTGAGTCTTCTTCAAACTTTTCAAACATGGAGTCAGTACAAAGGGTTAAAATAAGAAGAGAACGCGCGAAGTTCCGCCTTCCCGGTTGGCGCACGCGAGGCAGCATCGGCCGAACGGCACTTGTTTTGGCTGTCGCTGTTTCCGTGCGGCTTGACTGGGGAGGCGAATTTCAACACTTCGCAGGGTGGTAACTTCACATGGTTACCCTGCCAGGCTTCCAGAGTATGAATTTAGCGACATAAACATGTCATCTGTTCAACCCTTTCAATCTGAACCCGAGAGGAACATTAATGAGCATGACAGCACTTTCAATATTTCACAAAACGAGCAGCAAACGCAAAATGAACAGGAAAGACGGGGTGAGACAAGACAAGAGTATAAAAAACTGTGTGCTACACTGGCTATACATCCTAAAAGAGGCAAATTTGACACCCAAAGTACTATCGTGCGCTTTCAGCTTGTTTTGTTTGGATACATACAGACAGAACATGCGAAAGATGCCTTTAGAAAATACTTATACATAGTAATATCAAATAAAGGTGGTGTAAATATGCTACGTGATTAATGTGGTCAACAGATCAACAGTCTTCTTTAAAGCTATCACAAGAAAACTCGGTGCTTAAAAGTATGAGAAGGAAACACATGCAAACATATTTTGAGGCAATGAAAAGATAATAAAGACTCAATAAAAACACAAATAGTGAGTACTTGCCGCTTTTAACTGATGAGCGCATGTGTTGGACGCGCAGAAGGAATTGCAGTGACCCGGTAGTATTAATCGAGTGACAGTGACAATCTACTTCATCACCCCGAGCGTTTATTGCGCGCTGAAAACATGGCGCCCCCTGTAGGTCAAAACATGTACTTAACATTACAGATTTTTAATCAATGGTAATTAATATTTTATGTGTTTCTAATAACACATTGTAGGAAAAGAGAATAATTGTGGCTTATTAGAGCCTGCAATTCTTTAAGTCCGAGGTTCTGTTTAACATTTTAATTTTAAAGTGCTTTGGAATCAATGCACTATGCTGAATTATGAATACTATTGATTACTATTGTTATTTTCAAAAGCAAAAATAGCATGCTTTCATCAAGGACTACAGAAATCTCATAACATTTACAGTGTTCTCCCCGTTAAAAATGTTTTTTGACGATTATATAGTTCATAGAGTGACATTTTCTGTCATGTTTGTTGACAGTTAAGAAAAGAACAAGTGGAGTCAGTCAATGTTGACGGGACCAATAACGTTATAAAGGGTGAGAACGTGTTAAAAGTAACACACCGATGGTGATTTACAGTTTGACGACATTAAATTGGTTTTAGTGTGCAAAGAAAGGAGCATCACCCGGCTTGTGTACACCAGCACCACCAACGCAGTATTCACAGGGGAGCCCATTGAGGATGGAAATGAGGATTCAGTCCCCTGCGTGGCCCCCGATATGGTCGGTAAGGCCTCAGTGTTAATGGAATCAAAGTGTGTTCTTACTAGTCCATTGTTGTTCATTTCAGCATATTGATCATTACTCCAGAACCAAAGCTATTGCTGAGCAGATGATCCTCTCTGCCAACGGATGCCACCTCAAAGGTATGCTGTAAAACCTAATTCTAATTTCTAATTCTAATCTCATATCAGTATTTTAATAAAGGCAAAGCCTCTTATGTTACACTACTTTGACATGAACAGGTGTGAGGCTTCCCTTCTTGCCCGCTTTGTGACCCGACACCATATCATCAGCCGCCTCCTTATATATTCAATTAAGCTTAGAGCTTTCTCATTATAGACGCAGGGTTAAAGGTCGCGCAGCAGCCCGAGGGAGTTAATTTTTTTTCTCTCCAATGTGTTGACCTGAGAATACCATGTAAAGCATGTTAAGTAGTCTTGTCTAGTGTTTTCTATACTTAGCCAGAAGAAAAATCACCACACAAAAAAGCCATAAAATGTATAAATTGAATCTGAAATCATGGTGATTTGTCTATTGATTTTACAAATGGATATAGTCTGCGTTAAATGTGGGATTCTTTAGTTGAACACGAAGCTAAGATTCTAAGATTATGAATAGTTACATACAGTGGGGCAAATAAGTATTTAGTCAACCACTAATTGTGCAAGTCCTCCCACTTGAAAATATTAGGCCTGTAATTGTCAACATGGGTAAACCTCAACCATGAGAGACAGAATTTGAACCCCCCCCCCCGAAAATCACATTGTTTGATTTTTAAAGAATTTATTTGCAAATCATGGTGGAATATAAGTATTTGGTCAATACCAAAAGTTCATCTCAATACTTTGTTATGTACCCTTTGTTGGCAATAACGGAGGCCAAACGTTTTCTGTAACTCTTCACAAGCTTTTCACACACTATTGCTGGTATTTTGGCCCATTCCTCCATGCAGATCTACTCTAGAGCAGTGATGTTTTGAGGCTGTTGTTGGGCAACATGGCTGTTTATACATGGAAAAACTTATGCATGCATTCATTTTCAGCAGATTGGACTACTGCAACGGTATATTTACAGGTCTTGATAAAAAATCAGTCAGGAAGCTGCAGCTAGTACAGAATGCTGCAGCCAGAGTCCACACAAATACAAGGAAGCTGGACCACATTACACCGGTTTTGAAATCGCTACACTGGCTTCCAGTGAGTCAAAGGATAGATTATAAAATACTACTGCTCGTCTACAAAACACTTAATGGCCTTGGACCAAAATACATGCTTGACTTGTTAGATTCCTATGAGACATCTAGACCCCTAAGGTCGTCTGGAACGGGTCTTCTGCATGTTCCAAGAACAAGAACCAAGCAGGGTGAGGCAGCATTTAGTTATTATGCTCCTCACCTCTGGAACAAGTTACCCGAACGTCTGAAGTATGCTCAAACTGTTAGCTCCTTTAAATCAGGGCTAAAAACGCTTTTGTTTGGCACTGCATATCCATAACTGTCTATATATTTCAACCTACCTGCCTTCTATTCCTCTTGTGCTTATCTCCATTACTGATTTCAATGATTATTATTAGTAGTAGTTTTTGCTTTATTTTTATTTTTGTTTTATTTTTATTTATTTATTTTTATTCTGTGATTAAATGCGATCATTTGTCTTGGTTTTTACGTTGTGTTGATTTAAATGTGATTTTTATGGTCTTCATGTGATGTAAAGCACTTTGAATTGCCTTGTGTTGAATTGTGCTATATAAATAAATTTGCCTTGCCTTGCCTTTCAACTCCGTCCACAGATTTTCGAGAGGGTTGAGATCTGGAGACTGGCTAGGCCACTCCAGGACCTTGAAATGCTTCTTACGAAGCCACTCCTTTGTTGCCCTGGCTGTGTGTTTGGGAGCATTGTCATGCTGAAAGACCCAGCCGCGTCTCATCTTCAATGCAATTGCTGATGGAAGGAGATTTTCACTCAAAATCTCTCGATACATGGACCCATTCATTCTTTCCTTTACACAGATCAGTCGTCCTGGTCCCTTTGCAGAAAAACAGCCCCAAAGCATGATGTTTCCACCCCCATGCTTCACAGTGGGTATGGTAGTCTTCGGATGCAATTCAGTATTCTTTCTCCTACAAACACGAGGCCTGTGTTTCTACCAAAAAGTTGTATTTTGGTTTCATCTGACCGTAACACATTCTCCCAGTCCTCTTCTGGATCATCCAAATGCTCTCTAGTGAACCCCAGACGGGCCTGGACGTGTACTTTCTTCAGCAGGGGGATACGTCTGGTAGTGCAGGATTTGAGTCCCTGCCGGCGCATTGTGATACTGATAGTAGCCTTTGTTACTGTGGTCCCAGCTCTCTGTAGGTCATTCACTAGGTCCCCCCGTGTGGTTGTGGGATTTTTGCTCACTGTTCTTGTTATCATTTTGACGCCACGGGGTGAGATCTTGCGTGGAGCCCCAGATCGAGGGAGATCATCAGTGGTCTTGTATGTCTTCCATTTTCTAATAATTGCTCCCACAGTTGATTTCGTTACACCAAGCGTTTTACCTATTGCAGATTCAGTCTTCCCAGCCTGGTGCAGGTCTACAATTTTGTCTCTGGTGTCCTTCGACAGCTCTTTGGTTTTGGCCATAGTGGAGTTTGGAGTTTGACTGACTGAGATTGTGGACAGGTGTCTTCTATACCGATAATGAGTTAAAACAGGTGCCATTAATACAGGAGCCTCGTTAGACCTCTTTAGAAGAAGTTAGACCTCTTTGACAGGCAGAAATCTTGCTTGTTTTTGGGTGAACAAATACTTATTTTCCACTCTAATTTGGAAATAAATTCTTTAAAAATCAAACAATGTGATTTTCTGTTTTTTTTGTCCACATTCTGTCTCTCATGGTTGAGGTTTACACATGTTGACAATTACAGGCCTCTCTAATCTTTTCAAGTAGGAGAACTTGCACAATTGGTGGTTGACTAAATACTTATTTGCCCCACTGTATTTGATAACACTTTATCTGACCATGGCACCATAACTCTGTCATTAGACAATCATAATTATGACATGACACTGTCATGAACATTAATGAATGCTTATAACAGATGTCATTTAGTGTTATCTGGCAAATTATCACACTTTGAATGTGAAAGATCCAAGCTGGACATAAATCAAGTTAGTGACATAATTTGCCGGATGACACTTAATAAGCATTCAGTGATGCCCATGATAGTGTCATGTCAAAATTTTGACGGTCTCACGACAGTCTTATGACATGGCTGTCAAATAAAGTGTTACCTATTAATCCAAAGAAATCAACAAATAAGCCGCACTGGACTATAAGCCGCAGGATTCAAAATGATGAAAAAAAGTAGCGGTTTATAGTCAGGAAATTAAGGTATTTATTTATGTTTAAGGATTTTCTATTCATTATTTCTGGGGTCAGACATCATAGGGTTAAAAATTGTTTATTTTACTTTATACAGAACAAAATAATAAATATTGAATTAAATATTTTTCTTTCTCATTTCCCCCTATTTGTGCTGTCAGCCCCAAAATACAAAGACCTAACTATACAAAGAAACAACGGCAACTTCATCCTCACGGAAAGATCTACTGAATAACACATTGCTACATTTCCATTCTCTCGCCTGCACCTGGCTGACCTTTAAACAGTTCTATTAGATTAGACACACTTGACACCTTCGTTGATATCCGCTTCAAAATTCATGTCTTTCATTATGTGGTGTTATACATAAAAATCCATTTTAGAAGAAGACATACAATATTATAAAACGTGGACAAAGTGAATGAATAAATACTTAATGGATGAAAATCCTCACTTCTGTGTTTGTGCACTGTGTAGGTGGGGAGTTACTGAAAACTTGTGTCTTACGGCCTTGCGGCATCTACGGCCCTGAAGAGCGCCGACACCTACACAGAGTGATGGTGAGCAACACACTCACAAACGCATATTTAATACACAACACGTCCTAGCGGAATGTGTTACCGCCAGTCGACTTATACATTATTAATGCCACTCTCCAGTTACACTTCGCCTTTCTTCCAGTGTTTCCTCTGAAGAGCAGACGGAATGTAGTCAGCCTTTATTGTCAGCCAAGCCTAAGAAACTTTTGAACACATCTAACAATCATTGCATTCAAGGGCGTAGGTTTGATCTCAAAATTAGTAGGGACGATATACAGTGGGCCAAATAAGTATTTAGTCAACCACTAATTGTGCAAGTTTTCCCACTTGAAAATATTAGAGGCCTGTAATTGTCAACATGGGTAAACCTCAACCATGAGAGACAGAATGTGGAAAAAGAAAACAGAAAATCACATTGTTTGATTTTTAAAGAATTTATCTGCAAATCATGGTGGAAAATAAGTATATCAATAATATAAGTATATCAATACCAAAGTTCATCTCAATACTTTGTTATGTACCCTTTGTTGGCAATAATGGAGGCGAAACATTTTCTGTAACTCTTCACAAGCTTTTCTCACACTGTTGCTAGTATTTTGGCCCATTCCTCCACGCAGATCTCCTCTAGAGCAGTGATGTTTTGGGGCTGTCGTTGGGCAACACGGACTTTCAACTCCCTCCAAAGATTTTCAATGGGGTTGAGATCTGGAGACTGGCTAGGCCACTCGAGGACCTTGAAATGCTTCTTACGAAGCCACTCCTTTGTTGCAATGGCTGTTTGTTTGGGATCAATGTCATGCTGAAAGACCCAGCCACGTCTCATCTTCAATGCCCTTGCTGATGGAAGGAGATTTTTACTCAAAATCTCTCGATGCATGGCCCCACTGATTCTTTCCTTTACACAGATCAGTTGTCCTGGTCCTTTTGCAGAAAAACAGCCCCAAAGCATGATGTTTACACCCCCATGCTTCAAAGTGGGTATGGTGTTCTTCGGATGCAATTCAGTATTCTTTCTCCTCCATTCTTTCTCCATGAGAACCTGTGTTTCTACCAAAAAGTTATATTTTGGTTTCATCTGACCAAAACACATTCTCCCAGTCTTCTTCTGGATCATCCAAATGATCTGTAGCGAACCACAGACGGGCCTGGACGTGTACTTTCTTCAGTAGGGGGACACGTCCAGCAGTGCAGGATTTGAGTCCCTGGCGGCGGATTGTGTTACTGATAGTAGCCTTTGTTAATGTGGTCCCAGCTCTCTGTAGGTCATTCATTAGGTCCCCTCGTGGGGTTCTGGAATTTTTGCTCACCGTTCTTGTTATCATTTTGACGCCACGGGGTAAGATCTTGCATGGAGCCCCAGATCGAGGGAGATTATCAGTGGTCTTATATGTCTTCCATTTTCTAATAATTGCTCCCACAGTTGATTTCTTTACAGCAAGCGTTTTACCTATTGCAGATTCAGTCTTCTCACCTTGGTGCAGGTCTACAATTTTGTCTCTGGTGTCCTTCGACAGCTCTTTGGTCTTGGCCGTAGTGGAGTTTGGAGTGTGACTGACTGAGGTTGTAGACAGGTGTCTTTTATACCGATAATTTGTTAAAACAGGTCCCATTAATACAGGTAACGAGTGGGGCCTCGATAGACCTCGTTAAAGTTAGACCTCTTTGACAGCCAGAAATCTTGCTTGTTTGTAGGTGACCAAACATTTATTTTTCACTCTAATTTGGAAATAAATTCTTTAAAAATCAAACAATGTGATTATATGTTTTTTTTCCACATTCTGTCTCTCATAGTTGAGGATTACCCATTTTGACAATTACAGGCCTCTCTAATCTTTTCAAGTAGGAGAACTTGCACAATTGGTGGTTGACTAAATACTTATTTGCCCCACTGTAACAGCATAACCTGCACGTACACTTTTTGCTGGGGACGGTACATTAATAAGACCAAACAGATTGGGCATCGGGGGTCAGGGCTACATTTCTCATGAATATGAATTTAAGTGGTGGATAGGCTAAATCATCAATCCAAAATAAATCTGTATTGACTTACTTTCATGTGGATATTGGTTAAGGTGATACACCGTTCGATTCAAACCTTTGTTTTCAAAAACTACTAAAGAAACATTTTGAAAACTTCCAGAATAAATGTCTGGATTTTGTTAGCAAATTTAAATTTCAATATTTGAACATAACCTAAGGTATATTAATATACACAATAAATACAAACTTGTATATAATCTCTTAACTATTCAGGATTGCAAAAATAAACATTCTTAAGACCACTCAACACTGTCCATCTAAATAAATAAATTGATCTCTAATCTGAAAAAAATTCTTAGTCAGGGAATAACAACAACAACAACAAATTGGAGCCTTCCTTCAGGTAAAGCACTATTGCTTTTTTCCACAAGCACAGACAAACTAATAAAAAAAAAAAAAAAAAAAAAAAAAAAAGAAAGCTGCTTTGGCTCCTCTAAGACCACGTAAATAAAATATAAATGAAAATTGGGGAGAAATGGGTAAACCTCAGTTCACTACATTTCTCATATTTTAATTGTTAATAGTAGAAAACCCGGAATAGACAACTTGAAAGACTCTGTAAGAAAACCAGCCTAACAGTTCATCTAATAGCATATAAGGACCATCTACAGCAATATAAAGAAGCAATCAACACCGCCCGGACCACCCACTATGCCAACATTATCCGCTCCGTCTCCAGCAATTCCAAGGCTCTTTTTTCCACCATAAACTCCTTGCTCAAACCCCATGACTACTCGTCTGCTTCATTCACTCCAGAAAAGTGTCAATTATTTCTTTCATTTTTCCAAACAAAAATAGACAACATCTACAGTAACCTAAATACCTCCAGGATCTGTCCCATTGCTTTACTTACCCCTCCATCCTTCCTTCCATCTGCCTTTATGCTCACTCCGATCAAGAAACTCACTCAACTTTCTCCAATATCAGCCACTCAACTTGCCACCATAATGTCTGGAATGAAAACTGCCACCTGCACCCTAGATCCCATTCCCTCTATTCTAATAAAAGACTGTCTCCCCGTAATCTCCTCACTTATCACTGACATCATTAACACCTCCCTCCGCTCTGGCTCTGTCCCCCAAACTCTCAAAATGGTTGCCATCACTCCCATCTTAAAGAAATCTGGCCTAGACCCCAATATACCAAGCAATTACCGCCCCATCTCCAATCTCCCTTTTCTGTCAAAAATACTGGAAAGGGCTGTCGCCACCCAACTCAGAACCCCCCTCACCAATAATAACTTGTTTGAACTTTTTCAGTCTGGCTTCCGATCACAGCACAGCACCGAAACAGCCCTTCTCAAAATAACCAATGATATTCTTCTCTCCTTGGATTCCGGACAACTCACCATCCTCATCCTCCTGGACCTCACTGCTGCCTTTGATACAATCAACCACACCATCCTGCTCTCCAGATTAGAATCTTTACACATCACTGGTACCGCACTTTCCTGGTTTCGCTCCTACCTCACTGACCGACAACAATTCATCGCCATCAGCCATTGCAAATCCCCTCCTGTTCCCCTACCACAAGGTGTCCCCCAAGGTTCATTTCTAGGTCCCCTCCTCTTCATTCTCTACAATCCTCCCCCTTGGTCAGATCATCCGCAAACATGGACTCCAATTTCACTGCCACGCTGATGACATCCAAATTTACATAACCACACAACAAATCTCGCACAGCACCCAATCCACACTTCAAAACTGCCTCAGTGAAATTAATTCCTGGATGCAAGAAAACTATCTTCAACTCAACAGTAACAAATCAGACATAATCATCTTCGACCCTGCAGCCCACATCATAGACAGTCATTTTTCCCTCACCATCAACAACTGCACCCTGCCTCTCTCAACACATTCCCGCAACCTTAGTATCATTTTTGACAATAAACTAAGATTCGACCACCACGTCAACCATATCACCAGAACTGCCTTCTTCCACCTCAAGAACATAGCCCGTCTTCGCCCCTCCCTTACCTTCTCTACTGCTGAAACCCTCATTCATGCCTTCATAACCTCCAGACTTGACTACTGCAACAGCATTCTCTTCGGTTCTCCATCCAAACTCCTCAATAAACTACAATATATCCAAAACTCCGCTGCACGCCTTCTCACCCGGCCCCCCTATAGGAACCACATTACCCCCGTCCTCCACAGACTGCACTGGCTTCCTATTTCATACAGAATTCAGTTCAAAATCATCCTTGTCCCTTACAAAGCTCTCAATAACTTGGCCCCGCCCTACCTCACAGACCTTCTCTGTCCCCACACCCCTTCCCGTCACCTCCACTCTTCTAATGGAAACATCCTCGCACCGCCCAAACAAAGAACACAACGAACTAGGGGGGACAGAGCCTTCTCCGCTGCTGCAGCCTCCCTTTGGAACTCACTCCCAAAACCCATTCGTACCTGTTCAGACCTTCCCACATTCAAAAAACTCCTCTATGCAGCTTCCTACTCGAGTTTTGCAGGTAAGCAAATTCACACAGTTTAATGCTATGCTAACTGATGCAGGTCAGACTTTGAGCAGCAAAATTTGTGGCCTGTTCCCCACTTTCACAACATTGACATCTTTTTACATTACTTACAGTGGCTACTGCTGCTGACCGAAAAACCAAAAACTTCTTATATCCCTCCTCTTCAAAGGGGGCAGAGGAGGTGGTATGTTGTTGACATGTTGTATTTCGATTGGGGCTGTGATTGTGTACTGTATGTGTGTGTGTGTGTGGGGGGGGGGGGGGGGGCATATTCAGCAAGTAAAAAGGCGTAAATGTAAGTCTGAACATAATGAAAATAATTAACTTAATAATGGTAGGCGCAATTCTATCATTACAACATATGGAAGACAATCTAAATTACCTATATAACCTAAGTCATTATAAAATGAAAATAAGGTTGTTTAAAAGTTGGTGGGGACAATCTGAGCATCCTGAAAAGTTGGTAGTGATATGTCCCTACCGTCCCTATGCAAACCTAAGCCCTTGATTGCATTTCATTTGAACTGAATAGTGTGCGTAGTTTTGTGTTCCTTCACTATGTTTTTGAAATAATTCACTGCCATTGACAGTGATAGACACCCTGTGCATTTCAACTGCTAGTGCTAGCAGCAGTCGAATAATCACGATCATGAATGATCACGAATTAAATGTAGTTTTGTCATTGGTTAGGTGAACGTGGAGCGTCGTTTGTTCAGTTTCCGATTTGGAGATCGGCAAGCCCGGATGAACTGGGTCCACGTAGATAACCTGGTGCTGGCTCACACGCTTGCCGCAGAGGCTCTCACCAGCCACAAGAACAACATCGCTGTAAGTTTGTACTAGAGTTGGCACAATCGATTATTTGTCAACTAATTACTGATTAGTTGACTGATCGACTGTTATATTAGTAGTGTTGAGAAAAGTTATACTATGAATATTATGCACCGATGTAAATGTATCATAGTTTTCCAAAGTAAATTCAGATGTTTCCGAATAGGTTTTTGATTAATTACAATAATAATCAGTCTGCTTTCTTCAAACACTAAAGAAAACAAAGAATATTTACAGTTGAGTCCATTAATTTGATGATCCATTAGTTGTTGATTAATTTATTAATCACGGAAGCCCGAGTGCGTAATCTAATGTATTGTACTGTACTATATCGTAGCAAATATTTTTATTTTTTTAAATTTCCCAAATCCTGTTTTCAATGGTGTATGTGTTTTTTAATAGAGTGGACAGGCCTATTTCATCAACGATGGACTTTCAGTAAACCTCTTTGAGTGGTTAACACCTATAGTAAGTTGGAAGAAGACGTTTTACAGTGGTACCTCTACATACGTTAATTCGTTTCAGGACCTTGTTTGTCAATCGAAATGGTCGTATGTCGAGCAGGATTTTCCCATAAGAATACATTATGATAGCGTACCGGACGTAACACGTCACCTTTGCTCATTAATGTTCATGACGTTAGCAACTGTTGCTAGGAGGGTCAAACTCGTGTTTGTCCCTCATGCTGGATGCATGTAAATAGTGTACGAACGAGATGTTTACTGAGCTAAACCTACCAATTCTGTCCGAAAATGATGTCGCTGGTGCCAAATTTACGTGAAAGAACATGCAAATGTTCAGTTAAGCAGTGCTTCTCAATTATTTTCTGTTACGCCCCCCAAAGGAAGACGTAAATGTTTCGCGCCCCCCCAAACTCTCTGCCACCACTGTAAATAGTACCATTTGTCTATAAAATTACTATTATAAATACGCATCTGCCTAACATTGTGTCCTTTTTTTTCCCTAATAACGAAAAAAAGTAACAGATCAACTTATACTAAAGTAGAACTTTATTAACATTGTTTTGTTTGTAACAGAGAAGACGACGCGCATCAATTTGCCTGAATTAGAAAAAAAAAAGTCCCATCCAAACTAAAAAATACACTCAAGTTACATTTTTGACCATTTGATAAAGAAAAATAAAATGTAATAAAATCAGTAAATAATAACAAATTAAAATTGATTAGAAACATTCACTCATGAGGACAATATGCCAAAAAATTTGATCGGAAAAACAATACTGAATAAAAGAAAAAGAAAAAGTGTCCTTGGACAGAAGGACAGTTTTTATTTTTGTACCTCCTTTGCAATGGTGTGGAGTTATCTTGCAATGAGCATGCTAACAATGCTAATTTGTTTACTGATATTACACTGATAAAACAGGACGATTGTTGGAAATATTCGGCCGTTTTCGCTGAAAAACAATCAAGCTTATCAATGAGATTGGGGTCTAATGTCTTTAAGTGGCGTCTTAATTGTTTTGGCTTCTGGCTGTCCGCTATAATTATTTTTAGAAACAGTAAACAGTGGTCTTTCCTCATTACCCACTGTATTAAAAGTCAAAGCTAAAAGGCAAACGGCACGAAAAAAGCGCATTCCCGGCTGCCGAGGTAGAACCGTAGGTGAGGGCGGTCGTCGTGACGATCCCAAGCCAAAAATGGCACTTCTCGGGCGGCGACGTGAGAACCGGCCGGACAAGACAGTGGGTCGCTGCGTGAGTCCGGTCGGAAAACGGCTTTCGAAAACGGCGGCGGCGCACTGCTCTTCATATCTGTTTTCTGTGTGTTCTGAGTGCTCTTCCTTAGTTCAAAAATACTGCGTGCACTCTGAAAATGAGAGCGCCACTGCCACCCACTGAGTGGATGTGCAAGTACACTTTATTCCAGTACGGCAAAAAAAAAAAAAAAAAAAAGCATGTTCCCCGAGGTCACATGCGCCCCCCCTGGCATCGCTCTGCGCCCCCCCCAGGGGGGCGCGCCCCACTATTTGAGAAGTACTGAGTTAAAGAGAGGGCTTGAGTGTCGAGGGCTGAAAAAGACGGGAAAAATGTATCCATTAGCACCACATGCCCGGTCTTTATTATATATATTATATTCTCTGTTTGTCTTACGTCTCTGACCGTTCTCTGGGGTAATTTATATTGCTATTTTTGTGTAGCGATCGCAAATGCTACTCAGTGACAGGCAACGAACACTTTTCATTTTTTCATTAATAACAAATCTTAATTCTATAATTTATTTACACTTCCTCCGTACTAACGTTGTTTCTTTACAACAGAAAAGGTAAACATGTTAAAGAGCCTACCTGGAGCCTACCTGTTGGCATGAACAGGCTTACTGCAAAAGACCAAGGCCAAACATGGCTAATTTACTTAAACATCTGTATTTTAGAAAAATAGGCCTACATGGCTGCTGTGATATATAAATACAATTTTATTCTCCCCCTCAGGTCATTCATTGTCAGACAGAAGCAGTACGGCAAAACACCGAGCTAAAAAAATATGTAAAAATATCAAAATGGCTTATCTCTTAGGGGCAGGATAGTCTATCTGTAGGACCATGGCCCTCAACAAAATGTTTACTGCATATGAAGGTGAATGGCTTCACCTTGCTGGCGTTAAACTGGTCTTTCGGACGTCCGCACAAGTTAATCTATGGTTCACATTTTTTCCCTCTGAGTTTTTGCTTCAGGAAACGTATGAAGAAAACACCCTTCATATGTGGACGGTCGTAATGTCTAGAGTTGTTTCTACAAGTTCCATAGCAGCAGTGTTTAATCGGCATGTTCTTTTTATGAAAGATTCCTGGCAGAAAACAAGCAGTACTAGCATTGGTTGTATGCGAGCCCGCTTCTATATTGTCCCCCTTCATTTACTATGGTGATGTCACGTAGCCTTGCGATCTAAAATTAGCATTCGTGCAGTACGTTATTTCATTATTTCATTCCACAGCCCGAAAACCTACACTAAATCCTTGATAAATACTGTTGATACCGTTACAAATGGCAATTGCACATAGCAAAACAAATAAATTATAAATAAAAATCAGAATAATAATTTAATGATAATAATAATTCCTGTAATAATGTAAGGAATCGGGTTCTAATGTGGGGGATGCGTTTTGCGTGCTGTACCTGAACGCACTGCGTGGCTGACGTGACAGTAAGATAGATGCGGTAGAGATTTTACTTTCTTTTAATGTCCTGTTGTTGCTGGCGTCAATTGTGGCAGACAGTCGGCGTGTTGTGTTGCACAAGTTCTGCAATAAATGCGAAGCTGGCGATTTCACCGGCGATTTTACCACAATAATAATTGTCACCTTAACTTATAAAGACTGGCGAACGGAGGTCGGAGGAGGACCTTCGAGATCGTAGAAATTCTACGGCCGTATTGTCGAGCCAGTTCACGTATGCGCACACCACGCTCATATTTTTCTATCATTTCCATCTCCATTTCAATTGTAAGCGTCACCTTTTTCCTTTTTTCACCACCTGAACGGACCTTCTTGGAACCAATGTTGATTTCTCTCAGAAGAAAATCTGCCTTGTGTCCATCTTGCGAGAAAACAGAGAAACTGCGGCGCTGTCATAAATCGGCGTGTGTCAGATGTAGAAACAAATGGCGAGTCAAATTTTACGTTGAAAAGATCATGTGTCGAAGCGATCGTATGTCGAGGTATCAGTGTATTTTTAAACAGCTGATGACGGGTGTTCCTTTAATGTATTTTTTTGTTTATTATTATTTTTTGGGGTACTGCTGTGATATGAAAGAAGTATTTAGGGAAACTTGTCCCTACCAGTTCAGCAATACTCTTATATGTGTCCTTTTGCTAAAAATACACTTGTTATTGAAAATCCATTTCCCCAAATGTTTAGCTGAAGGACAAACTGTTGACGATAACAGCAATAGACTAATTTTCAGACTTGTCCTTTAAAATATGAGCAGACTGTTGACATTTTTTAAATCAAATCATGCTGATGATTCATGGTTTGTTGTTTTTGTTGCAGTTTGAAAGATTAGGCTACAGCAGACCTGTGATAATTCTGCCTGTTTCTGTCGTCTATTCAGCAGGTGGAAAATTGCTTCTTATGGACCGATTATGAATTCTTATATGGTTTCATGTGACTTTTCTTCCTTTTCAGCCATCCTGGTGGAATATTTGCACATATTTCTCAGACCTGTGATAGAGGTGCCACTCCTGTTCACCAGAAGTGAAGTAATTATCTTTTTTTTTCTATTCAGAATTCAAAGTAAGTGAGCTGCAGTAATTAAAGGGAGCACTACGAGATTGTATCGGTACACCTATAATGAAGTGACCGGCTTGGTTGAAAGTGTGTCTGGTGGTGAAGGATTCACATTACCTGTAACATTCTTGTTCAAGTCTCCTCTGCTACCATGAATACAGACTTGATTAAGGAGGGGGATTTTCCCATTGGGCCTCTGCCCACATTCAAGTGAAGTTTATTTATATAGTGCTAAATCATCAAAAAGGCCCCAAAGAGCTTCGCAGCCACAAAATTGACAATAAAATGTTGAATATTATCTTGTTATATAATAATTTCTTGTTCAATAGATAATAGTATACACAGTGGGGAGAGAATCCCTGAATTCTTTATCGATATGAATGTAAAACAGTCTCGGTTGTTGGTTAAAAGCAACAACAACAAAAAACCAAACGTGCAGTTAGCATTTATTTTATGTAAATATGCCAAAGAATGATGCTTGTCTGTAGGACAATGTGGCGGCTGCCTTATAACAGAGCTTTTTACGTTGAAAATTCTTGTGAAAAATATAATAATTACCTTGAATTCTCGAACAAATCACTCCTGAGACAGTACTTCCTGTTTGTATGTGGTACAGCTTTCATACTTTTTCAACATAAATCCGGCATTGGATCGCTGCATGTGTCGCTGCGACTGACTGCGGATAACTGAAGTGTTTTTTTGTTTTTTTTTTTAATGATGTAAAACCTTGATTTGATAACCTTGAAAACACTCCATTTGCTGAGTTCAGGTAAGGTCTTCAAAAGTCTTATTATACCAAACATAGTAGTGTCTTGTAAAGGCATTTAATTTACTCTAGCAGGTCTTAAATTCCTTATATGTACTGTATATTAAATTGTGCTGCATTGTCTGAGAAACGTTCTGATAATTTAGTTATTATGCTTTTTTGCAAGGTTGACTGTGAAAATTTCCCCAGACTTATATTCTAAAAAGTCTTAAATTTCACTTGATGAAACATATAGGAACCCTGAGATATGACATGGCAAGGACAAATATTCAAACGTGGCCATGAAATAAGTATAATGCAAGCGAAAACATCCCAAATCTTCAAATACCAAATTTTATTTTCCCACGCTATGGTTTCATCACAAACACATCTGGAATTGCTTTTTTAAACTATGTTATTTGTTAGATTGTAAAGAGGAGTATTATCATGAACAGATTTACGACTAGGCCTGTTTTGCATCGTAGCCTCAGAAAACTTCGACAACCGATGTCCGTTTTCTGCCCACGTCACACTGAAAAACAAAAGCCAACACACATAAGCGGAGATTGGGGGTGGGGTAGTGCTCCCCAGTGGCCAAAAATGTCATTGCATGTAATTGACTTTCATATAAACGAATTCAAAGGGGAAGTTCAGAAATTTTGACATAAGAATTCATCTGTGAGTTAGCTGGGGTTAAATTAGTCGGTGGAGTTGATGTCAACAAATTCCGTGCAGTTTGTTAGTTATATGTTAGTTTCAGGGTTCCGTAGTGGCTAAGCTAACGGGAGTCAATGTTGTCTGCATAGCAAACCAATAAAAAAACAACATATGCACGCATGCGAATCACTGATAACTAGGGCTGTCAAACGATTAAAAATTTTAATCGAGTTAATCACAGCTTAAAAATTAATTAATAATGATGAATCGCAATTCAAACCATCTCTAAAATATGCCATATTTTTCTGTAAATTATTGTTGGAATGGAAAGATAAGACAAGACGGATATATACATTCAACATACAATACATAAGTAGTGTATTTGTTTATTATAACAATAAATCCACAAGATGGCAATAAAATTATTGACATTCTTTCTGTGAGAGGGATCCACGGATAGAAAGACTTGTAATTCTTAAAGGATAAATGTGAGTTTGTATATTGTTACTAAATATTGCCATCTAGTGTATTTGTTGAGCTTTCAGTAAATGATACTGTAGTGATTTAACTGTCCTGCCCAAATGCATGATGGGAAGTGGTGCAACCATGACTGTGTGTGGTGGCAGCAATTGATATATTCTGCGTTGGGTAAAATGCAGGGTGTTAAGGAAAAGATCAACTCCTGTCATTCTTCCCCACGTTGCTTCTCTCAATATATCTAGTTGTTGTGGGAGAGATATTTAAGCTTTAGCCGATTATCAGCATGGCTCCAATGACTTGACGCTGCCTCTTAGCTATGTATAAAAGTACAACGGCGCCTTTATATGTTGTGTGCGGCAATGCGTGAGTGGGTCATGCCGCGCATGCGTTAATTGCATTAAATAAATTAATGTGATTAATTTAAAAAATTAATTGCCGCCCGTTAACGTGATAAATTTGACAGCCCTACTGATAACCCATTTAATCAATAGTGTTGGCTATGTTTTCAGGATAAAATTATTTAGACTTACGATTGCATGTCAATTAATTGTAGTATAAACAGCAACATTTGTAATCAAGCAACTCATTGTTTTGGCCGCATGGGTATTTGGAACAATGATCTGCACTTTATGCAATTTATTTGACTATTTTCGATCTGTTAAAATCGTTTATTTATTTGCATACTAAGCAGTCACCACTGACCCGTGCTAGCTTAGCCACTCCGGAGCACTGAAACACACAAATAACTTGCAAATAAACTGCACTGAATTTGTTGAAATCAACTCCACCGACTAATTAAACCTCTGCTAACTCGAAGATTAAATCTAATGTCAAAAATTCTGAACTTCCCTTTAAAATAAAGACCTCGGTGTTAAAGTGTTGTATATAAAAGTTGTAAAGCAATAAAACAAACAACAAAAAGGAATGAAATGAACAAGAATCCAACAAAATATTTCATAATGGGTCAAGAATTTTTTCCGAATAGCTCTTGTGACCAGCACGTTGGAGACGGTCCTTTCCTTTGCTTAGCCAAATTACACATGAGGAGGCAAGATGGGACTGAACTTTAACCGAGTATTGAGCACGAACAGTGTCAAGAAATACAGTATATATATATATGGCGGAAAACACTCAAGTAACTTGAAGTTCCGCTCTGAGACCCCCAATTTGGCCAGATTTCAAAATTGTCCGATATGCTTATGTGATACATCATTGGAAAGCTTAAAATCTCAATTTTCTGGGGGAAGAAAATTTTGAACAGGAGGGCATTTAATAAAAATAAATAAATAAATAAATAAACAGCAAAACCCTATCTAGACGTGAGAGCACGCAAGAGCAGAATTACAGACGCGAAGACTTTAACGACTTTAACGACTTTATTATTGCGTACAGACCTTGTTTTGATCCAAAAATTCCATGTAGCATGTATAACCGAGTGTCAAGACGCAGGTATGGCAGACGCCATTTTTTTCATTGTGACATCATTTGTTTAAAAGTTGAAATATGCGAGTGCATAATTTTTTAAAGTGTTTTTTTTTGTTTGTTTTTTTGTCAAAACGAAATAATAAACAACAAGTAATGATTCCAGGCTAAAAATGACAGACATTTAAAATAATAAATATAATTAATTACCTTTGTTTTATTGCTGGGTCGAAACAAAAGCGGTTGCGCAACGTTTCTAAACGGGGGTTTCAGGGAAAAACGGACAAATTAAAAATAGTTAGGGGACTTAACGCGCCATGAACCTGCTATGGCAGCATATAGACATATTGTTCTATCAAACACGACAGTTGTTTTGGCTTAAAATACACCAGTTTCTTTTAAAGAGAAGTGCAAGAGCAGAAACTGCTTCTTCAGTCTTGTCTGTGTTTTCTGCCATATATGTTGTAAGTTCATTTTATTACTGACACTGCCTTTCAGAGTCATCAACATGTTTTCCCCCCCCTCCCAAAAAGTCAAAATCCGTCTATGCCAACACATTATCTGAAACGCTTCCGACCCGAATGATCGCTTACAGCCCTCCCAGTTCAAATTAATTGGACATCTAATGTCATCTATGCAGAAAATGAAACTCATGAGCAGTGTTGTCACAGATTACTTAAAAAAGTAGTTATTGTAATTACTGATTACACCTAAAAAAAATCTAGTTATTTTACTGATTACTTTATTATCGAAGTAACTAAGTTACTTTAAAACTAATTTATCGGTTACTTTTTACCAATTTTTCTTACTTTGCCGTCTCAACGTAAGAATGACAACAGAAAGATATCATCGCATTTAATTCAATTTCCAATAATTGAATTTACGTGGAGAGATCAGATTTTTTCACATAAGGCTTAATCTTCGAGTTAGCGGAGGTTTAATTAGTCGATGGAGTTGATTTCAACCAGCATTGACTCCGCTTACTAGGCTACTCCGGAGCCCTGACACTAACAAATAACTGACAAACTGCATGGAATTTGTTAAAATCAACTCCACCGACTAACTAAATCCCAGTAACTCAAAGATTAAGCCTAGTGTCAAAAATTCTGAATTTCGTGTTAGGGTTTAGAGGTCGGGGTTAACAGCATATCAGTGCCAATGTAAAACAATGCAAATTGACTGCACAATAATCAACAACACACAAATGAAATGCACAGTGCAATAAACATAAAGATGGGGGTGGGCGCAGATAACCCGGAAGTACGACGTACAAACACGCGATCAATTTGGCCACAAAACGTGGCAGCAACTAAGCACTATACACTCAGTCGTTCTTACAACGCATCCCAAAGATGCTAAAGGAACATGTTTCTTCACGCCATAAATGTGCAACACGAATATGATGTAAACAATACTCGCCGGTGATACCCGCCGTTGCAATGGCAAAGCTACGAAACGGCCGCGCATGTAGCAGCACCAACCTATCGCTGGAACCTTCCAGAATGTAGGAAAAATATTCACGTTCATTCATGGACGCACACAGATCAACATTCCCTCGCACATCTCAACAGGTGGCACACGCATTTCTCAGTCCCAAAACACTGTGTGACTCGAGACCAAAACAGGAAGTAACTGTGAACGGTTAGCATGGAAACGAACACGCAGTGTGAAACGTTATTACATTTTCTATTCCAAATGCTATTCGCACATGACTACAATATTCTTCATTCTACACACATTATGAGGCATTAACAAAATAGTAACGCACGGACACAAAGGAAACTAACTTTAATCAGATTCCTGGTTTGGAAAAATGAACGCGTTAGATTACTCGTTACTGAAAGAAAGTAATCAGATTACAGTAGCGCTTTACTTAGTAACGCGTTAGTGAAAACACTGCTCATGAGTTAACTCACTTTTAGACTTTCGACAAGCTCCGCAGTCGTCCCAGCGAAGTGAGCGGGCGTCTGGAAAGGTCATCCTCATGAATGTGTGATGAGCCCGAAACTAAATCTGAGCCCGCACCGCCGCCGCACCTGGAGCTCATTCTGTCAGACAGCTGCTGGCCGGCCACGCGATCGATGATGATCCCCGTGAATAAAACATCAGCTGCTACTGAGCGAAAATAGAGTCTTAATACAACGGTGTGCGCGACTTACGTGCGTGTTTGTGTTTGCTTCGCACAGGTGAGGAACATAGCAGTAAGCCACACTTTCAAGATAGACAAGGCCCGCAGAGAACTGGGGTTCTGCCCTAAATCCTACAGCTTGGCCGATTCTGTGGAGCAGTACCTCAAATCCCGACAGGCCGCTTTGGGTTCACCTCAACTGCGCAGACAACCTGTGATGGTGCTGGTGATGCTATTGGCTGCGGGTGTGCTGCTAATCGTGTTGGGTGGCATGCTTTGGAAAAAGCGCCCTGGTTGACAAGGAAAATTGTACAATATGTATGCAAGCGGCACATGTAAAGTCAATTTTGGACTGTCAGGCTTGTAAAGTGTACTCACAATAAAATATGTGGACACGGTCTAACATGACAGTGTACGAGCTTCAATTTTTCCTTACCATGCATACACTGCTGGCCAAAAGTATTGGAACCCCTGCAATTCTGTCAGATGATGCTCAATTTCTCCCAGAAAATTATTGCAACTACAAATGCTTTGGTAGTAATAGCTTCATTTATTTTGCTTGCAAAAAAAAAACACACACACAAAAGAGAATGAGAAAAAAAAATCATTATCATTTTACACATATAGTAACTCCAAAATGGGCCTGACAACAGTATTGGCACCCTCATCCTAATACCATAATTTTCTCACTATAAGGCGCACCTGACTATAAGCCGCTACCCACCAAATTTGGCACGAAAACGGAATTTGTTCATAGATAAGCCACACTGGACTATAAGCCTCAGCTGTCCTCACTGTATTATGGGAAATTTACAGCAAAAGATATTAACCGGTAACACTTTATTTGACAGCGGCATCATACGACTGCCATAAGACCAAATAAAGCACCATGAAGCTAATTGGCTGCAAAGCGTCATTGCTTCGAGAAGCTTCATCAGTGCTCTTGCTGTCAACACTGTTGTTGTACAACATGCCTCCTAGCATGCGCTGCAGCGCTACAGAATCACAATTAATGTTATGTGCTAATTATTTCTTCAGTTTCTGTTCCAGTTGTTTCATTACTTGCTAGTTATGGTATTTGGTAACACTTTATTTGACAGTGGTGCCATAAGACTGTCATAAGACAATCATAATTATGACATGACACTGTCCTGGGTGTTAATGAATGCTAATAACATGTCATTTAGTGTTATCTGGCAAATTATCTCACTTTTGAATGGATGTAAAAGATCCAAGCTGGACATAAATGGAGTTAGTGACATAATTTGCCGGATGACACTTTCTATTCTATTCTATTCTATTCTATTCTATTCTATTCTATTCTATTCTATTCTATTCTATTCTATTCTATTCCACAACATGAGCATTCAGTGAGGCCCATGATTGTGTCATTTCATTAATTATGACGGTTTTATGACAGTGTTATGACACCGCTGTGAAATAACGTGTTACCTATTAACCCAAATAAATCAACAAATAAGCCGCACTGGACGATAAGCCGCAGGATTCAAAATGAAGGAAAAAAGTAGCGACTTATAGTCTGAAAATTACGGTACTTGGTAGCACAACCTTTAGACAAAATAACTGTGAAAACCGCTTCTGGTATCCATCAATGAGATTCTTATAATGCTCTACTGGAATTTTAGACCATTCTTCTTTGGCCAATTGCTCCAGGTCTCTGAGATTTGAAGGGTGCCTTCTCCAAACTACCATTTTCAGATCTCTCCACAGATGTCCTATGGGATTCAGGTCTGGACTCCTTTCTGGCCACTTTAGAAGTTTCCAGTGCTTTCTTTTAAACCATCTTCTAGTGTTTCTTGAAGAGTGTTTTGGGTCATTGTCCTGCTTGATGACCCATGACTTCTGAGGGAGACCCAGCTTTCTCACACTGGGCCCTACATTATGCTGCTAAGTTTGTTGGTAGTCTTGAGACTTCATAATGCCATGCACACAGTCAAGCAGTCCAGTGTCAGAGGTAGCAAAACAACCCCAAAACATCAGGGATCCTCCGCCACGTTTGACTGTGGGGACCGTGTTATTTTCCTTGTTTTTTTCCCTGTAAACTCTATGTTGATGCCTTTTGATGAGGATTTTTGGTTTTCTCTGGTAAGTTTAGGGAAACTCCAGCCTGGCTTTTTTATGTCTCTGGGTCAGAAGTGGGGTCTTCCTTGGTGTCCTACCATAGGGTCCCTTTTCATTCAGACGCTGACGGATAGTACGGGTTGAGACTGTTGTACCCTCGGACTGCAAGACAGCTTGAACTTGTTTGGATGTTACTCGAGGTTCTTTATCCACCATCCGCACAATCTTTCGTTGAAATCTCCTGTCAATTTTTCTTTTCCGGCCACGTCTAGGGAGGTTAGGCACAGTGCCATGGGCTTTACACTTATAGATGACACTGCGCACGGTAGACACAGGAACATTCAGGTCTTTGGAGATGGACTTGTAGCCTTGAGATTGCCCATGCTTCCTCACAATTTTGCTTCTCAAGTCCTCAGACAGTTCATCATTCAGCATCACAGATTTTTCAAAGGGTGCCAATACTTTTGTCCGGCCCATTTTTGGAGTTTTGTGTAAAATGATAATGATTTAATTTTTTTCCCCATTCTCTTTTGTATTTTTTCATTGCAAGCAAAATAAATGAAGACATTACTACCAAATCATTTGTAATTGCAATCATTTTCTGGGAAAAATTTAACATTATCTGACAGAATTGCAGGGGTGCCAATACTTTTGGCCAGCACTGTAGGTTAATTGCAATTTGACCATTAATTTTGATTGTAGTTTTTATTTAAAAATACAGAATTGTCATTTGAGCAAAGATTTTATTACTAATTTAGTTTTAGTTTTAAATTAAATGCAACTATAGATCAACTCAGGGGTATTTAAAAAAAAAAAAAAAAAAAAAAATCCAAATTAAAAAAATAAATAAATAAAAAAAATTTGATGGTTGAAATTTAATTTTTTTTCCCCAAATGTATTTCCATATCTTTCACAAATTGCATTTTATCATGACGTTTTGTTCACTGATTAACAGTTAACTTTTTAAATCAATTGTAATCAAATATCACTTAACTTTAATTAATTTGACACATGGACGAGTTTACCACTGCACAATGCAGGAGGTGCAGGAAGTCACTCATAGCAGGGGGTGCTGGAGATCTTGTTTGTTTTCCCATCCAAAAACAGCCGTTTTGGTCCAAATTTGTCATGCCGCACTCCATACAAGGCATGCACAATGGCAGTACACAGACATGCTGGATAGTTTACGTACTACTACCAGGCTACTACAAAGACAGCATTGTATTTCACCTTTCGTGTGTGTTGGAGTTTTGTATTGGAAATAAAAGTGCCTGTGTATTATAATGTAAATCCCCACCACTAGATGGCACAATGACACAAAAATATTTGAAAACTAAAAAGGTCCAACAAGCCTCGGTTTAAAGCACCCTTTTCAAAAAACTCAAATAAATTGCACACGAATTTCCAACCGCGCTCTGTATTTTTGCGCCATGTTGACACCTCCTTTGTCAACTTTTCCGTTCCAATAGCGCCCATTATTCAACGTGACCTGGTTGCAAGCCAGGTGTCAGGTGGTGACCATGTTGTTATTACAAAAATACACTTAACACTAAAAAAAAAAAAAAAAAAAAAAGATCGACCAAAAATTTTTCTCCCCAACACCAGGGGGTGCTAAAACACCCTCACCTATGGGGCGCCGTTTGTAAAGCAGCAGATGCTCAAAATTACGACAACATTTTCTCACATTTAGCACCACACAATGTTTAAAACGTGGTGTGAAATTTTTTGAGTCACTTTTTTTTTTGCACATTTACAATATTATTTAGCAACTTAAAGATTTATTTTTAAATAAGAAGTTTTTGACCTGATTGTTGAAATCCAAAACTAAATATTTAATTTAAATCTTAAATTTATATCCTATATCCTAAATGGTGAATCTGGAAATGGTTGGAACTAAATATTTAGCGTAATATGCTAATTCACATGACCGGAGACCGGAAGTAACAAAATAAAAGCTGGTGGAGCAGCTGTCTGTTAACGTTGGTTGAAAATGAATAAAACCTACTCAACGGTGGCAGTCTGCTCTTGGACATGAGTCATTGTGATAATCACAATATATAGGTAAAATACATATTTAGGAGAAATTATTTAAAGAGTATTTTGTGTGCTCCAGCTTTTATTTTGTTACTTCCTGTCTCCAGTCATGTGAATTTGCATATTAAGCTAAATATCTATTTCCGACCGTTTCCTGATTTAACATTTAAGATATATGATATAAGTTTAAGATTTAAATAAAATATTTAGTTCTGGATTCAAACAATCAGGTCAAAAACTTCTTATCTAAAAATAAATATTTAAGTTGCTAAATAATGTAAATGTGCACAAAAAAAAAGTGGCTCAAAAAAAAAATGGCTCTAAAAATTTCACACCATTTTAAACACTGTGTGGCGCTAAATGTAAGCAAATGTTGCCGTAATTTTGAGCATTTGCTTCTTTACAAACGGCGCCCCATACTCAGCACCCCTCTTCCCGCGCCACTGGCTCCATGAGTGACTTGTGTGTTTTGATACAACATATGCCCTTCTCTTGGTTAATGAAGTGTCAATAAAAACTGCCCATCATTATTGTATTTAAAAAAAACAAAAACAAAAAAACAGCACTTTAATTTGCTCTGCAGTTGTGATTTGACGATTTTAATAATAATAATAATAATAATAATAATAATAATGATCACTAATTTCTGGTCTGTTTTTTTTTTTTTTTTTTATACTGCCCCTTATAGCTCTTATAGTATTCTGTAATTGCCTTAAACGTTCTATACTCTTTCTCACTTTTATTTTCTAAATGTTTTACATGATTGTACGGCGACCTTGAGTGCCAGAAAGGCGCCTTCAAATATATATATCTATTGGATTATTTTATAAATGTATATATATATTTTTTTTTGGGGCGAACCCTTTTTTCATGTTTTTCCTACAGTGCGTCTAAAGAGGGCGCCTTTGTCCTGCAAAAAAAGTGATATCTCTCCTGTATAACATACTTAAAAAATGGACAAGAAGGTGTGATAAGCCTTTTATTTACAGTACATTTGTGATGATAATCACAAGCGTCATCATTTCATTCCAATCACTCCTAACTGAGCAACAAAACTTAAATATGTCCAAAAATAAATAAAAGTGCAAAGCGCTCATTTGTCGTCTTTCCAAAGTCTCAGTGTGCAAAATTAATACGCTAATGATCACAATCAGCCGACAGTTTTTCATCCTATTACAACATTCCAAGATTTATTTGCACGTAAGTCACACATGCGAGCTTTAACTGTTACGCATGCGTCTAATACCTGCAGATTAGCAGCTACACATTGAAACGCTTTTTAACGTCAACACTAGTAGTGGCGAAGCCAATTTTGCAAAAATTAAATAAAACCTCAAAACTGACTGCCGCAAAATGAATTGGACGTTCATTGCCGTCAATGGCAGTGAGTGAGTCAATACTGTTAATATTTCAAGTAAAATAAAAAAATAAATAAAAAAATCAGTGCCGACAGAATAAAGCGAAGTTACATTTGAAACGATACAATCACACGGCAGAAGCGTCCCTGACAAGCTTGTTGTCATGCAGGTCTTCTTTAGTCTTCTGGATGCAGGTGAAGATCTCCTTGAAGAGGATTTTGTACTCAGGCTCTTCTGGCACCAGCGTGCATTCTCGTGGACGGCTGCTGGCAGACGGGCTGCGTGGCGTTTGGACGGATTTGTGGGTGAGCCCCACGTTTGCCTGCTGACATCTCTGGAGCAGTGCATCATATTTCACCTGCAAAAATAAAATCTTTAGGTAAATCCTTAACCTTCTTTCATTTTTAAGCATTCATTTAACTGATTTGTTGCCACTGACACCGCTAGACGTCCAATTTATTTTGACTAATTATGCTTTTTTTAAAGTTTTAAACGCCTTACTGTCCCACCAAATTATTTTTAAACAAGAATAAAGTACTGTAGTAGAAAAATGCTTGGCTTTATTAAATGCTTCTGTTACCTTCCTTGGCTTTGGCTCTTGGAGTGACATGTGGAAATTACAAACTGCTCAGGATCACTTTTAACAAGTGGCGTTTATTGCAGCGAACACTACACGTCCGACTGCCTCGAACATCGCCACACACATTAATTCCAGCGCGCGCTTCCTTATTCCCCCGCCCGCGCAACGTGCACAGAGCCTATCTGTTCCAAGGCAGCACTTCATTGAGTGAGTCTACTCAAATCCTCTCACTTGCACACAATGAGCTGCCACAGCAACTGTTTAACAAGTTAAACGATGACTGACGCATGCGACGCTTTTGAAGCGTGTGACTCTGGCAAGATCAAACACAAACATCTGTCAACATCGTTAACTTCATTAAGCAACTCCAGTGCACTGGCACTGCCTGCCTGGGGGACAAAGAGCAGGGAGGGAGGGAGAGAAAGTGAGACTAAGCGATCTGCTCGGGATAGCTCATACGTATTTTTTTTTTTTAATGAAAAAAATCCACGATGGACTGAGGGCACGAAGTTTGAAGCGCGAGGTAGCGAGGGATCACTGTATGAAACAAAAGGCATGCAGCTATTTGGCCTGTAATCCATATATAAGCCGCACTTGACTATAAGCCATAGGGTTCAGAATGATGGGAAAAAGTAGCAGTTTATAGTCTGAAAATTACGGTGATTCTGATTGGGACCAGGAGTCACATGTGGACATCACATTTTAGCCACACCGAATGTTAGTATTCTGGATGACATGACCCGAAATGGATTTTTATGAGATTTTTTTTTTTATTACCAAAAATAGTCACTTATCCTATAAAGGCTAAATGGTTTTAACAATTAGAGATGTACAAAGGTTTATTGTTCAAACCTGCAGTGCGCTGTACTGTGCATCCACCTCATTCAGCAGCAAGATACCCCTCCGCTTTACCACCTCCGCTCGCCGCACGCACATCTGCTCGTGATCATCATCAGCGTACTTCTGGTCAACCTCCTCCAACTCAGCGGGATCCACTTCGGCTTTGTCGTCTGAGGTGAAGAATATCGTGTCAGGGAGAAGTAGTTGGACAGGTTTCCTGCTTCAGATAAGATCAGAGTGGAAGAAAAAAAATCAATGTTGCATGCCTTGTTCTGCTATAATTCTGTTTTCTTCTCTCGTGGTAAGGTATACACCGTGGAAGTGCAAATACAAAAAAAAAAAAAAAAAGTGCATGGAATGTGATATCTCTTCAGTCCAAACGTGATACCCATCTCCTGCATGCGCTAGTCTTCTAAATTCTGGTGTAATGTTTTGTTGTAATGCTTTCTGCTCAGGTGTTTTGTTCCATACTTTCCATGCTAACCTCTTAGCGCAGTCGGAGCGCCACAGGAGCCTGAGCTGCTCCACCTGGACCTCCAGCTCCGCCTGCCTGTCCCGACAACCAGCCAGCATGACAAGCCGGCTTTCCAAGCTTCGCTTGTCCTCGGCCGTCAGCTGGCTCTCGCTTTCCGCCGCCTCCCGACGACTTTTCTCTGCGGCTAATTGATTGGTGAGAGTTCGGACGGAGCCGAGAAGGGCCTCGTGCTCGTCTTCTGGGTCTCGATCGTAGATGCATTTCTGCGGTGACCACAATCCCTCTATTTGTCGACTATCGTTGAGTACACATCTGAGCAGAGACAAAATAGGTCTGGAATATTGAGGACCGGGAAAGCTAAAATTAAATAAACATATAAAAAATTAAATCAGGGTGTACCCTGCCTCCTGCCCATTGTTAGCTGAGATAGGCTCCAGCCCCCCCATGACCCTTGTGAGGATAAGTGGTTCAGCAGATGAATGAATAAATGATTAAATGTGTCATTAAATATAATATTTTCAGAATTTATT